>NC_042961.1:27165810-27465810 GCF_901001165.1 Salmo trutta | reverse complement strand
GACATTTGGTCAGTGCTGGGTCATTTTCAATGCTGTATCAACATCTTTATCTGGATAGAAAATGCATTGTTTATCATAACACCTTGGACAATGTGACAAGTGGTCCCTCAACACCCAAGCCTCATGCCTCATTGTTTGTTCTTGTTTCCCAATCAACTGTCTGTATCTTCTTTTTCTGCCATGGCAGCCACAGACCTGAGTGTTGTCACTGGATTTCCGGTACACCCATCTGAAAGACAAAAAAAACCCATTTTTGCCAGCTAAAATGATTACTAAAATAGTAACATCTATATTAAAATACCATAACCCACAGACTTGACTATAGTAACGGTAAAATAGACTGGACATTGGTCTATTTGCACATCGAAAATCCTACTATATTAATGGGACATTTCTGCTGGGATGGAAGAATTGTCTGGAATAATATTTGCCCAAAGAGGTGAAGTATTAGGAGGAGCTATATGACTGTACTTCTGACAGCCGTGAGATCACCGAGGAGGACTAACAGTGATCGGGGGATCGCCTTAAAAGGGACTGACATGCAGGGATGTTACATCAGGATTTTGGGCACTGGCCAGCAGACCACAAATTTCTACACTGTGGTCCTAAATCTGTGGCATGCGATGTTTTTAAAGGCTAGTTTGGCACATTGTATACTAGCCCAGTCTGAAAAGTTCTAGCCTTGGGCTAGCTTAATTTCTATCCCTGCTGACATTTCTGACTGACTTCACAGATCATTTGATTAGTCCTGTACAACAGATGCACTCGTGGAACAAAACTTTTTCTGTGATTTGTTTGGGGAAATATTTTAGCCCACAAGTTCTTTGTGAGCTAGCTAGTCAACTTTAGATAATGTAGCTAACTATCCAACCAAGGTGCCTAACTAGCTAGCCCACCAGGCGATATTTAGTTAGCTAGCTAGTTAACATTAGCTCACCGTTCATGTAGTCACACTTTTCTAAGTGGTGACATGCTAGCTAATAAACTATCCTTGCCACGGTGCCAGCAACGTTAGCTAGCAAGTCTGACTACACGAATGGTGAGTTAACGTTAACTAGCTAGACAAATATCCCTTCCCTGATGGGCTAACGTTAGCAAGCATGTCACCACGTCAAAAAGTAGCTTGCTAACTCACTGAAGACTTGTCAATAAAAAGGTCACAACAGTCATTATGTTAGCCTATGCTGGTTTTCTTTTTACTTCAAATCAAATTTTATTGGTTACATACACATGGTTAGCAGATGTTATTGCGAGTGTAGCGAAATGCTTGTGCTTCTAGTTCCGACAGTGCAGCAATATCTAGCATGAAATCTAAGAATTCCACAACAACTACCTAATACACACAAATCTAAGTAAAGGAATGGAATAAGAATATATACATATAAATATATGGATGAGCAATGATAGAGCGGCATAGGCAAGATGCAATAGATTGTATGAAATACCGTATATACATATGAGATGAGTAATGCAAGATATGTAAACATTATTCAAGTGGCAATATTAAAGTGACTAGTGATCCATTTATTAAAGTTGCCAATGATTTCAAGTCTTTATGTAGGCTGCAGCCTCTCTGTGTTAGTGATGGGTGTTTAACAGTCTGATGGCCTTGAGATAGAAGCTGTTTTTCAGTCTCTCGGTCCCAGCTTTGATGCACCTGTACTGACCTCGCCTTCTGGGTGGTAGCGGGGTGAAAAGGCAGTGGCTCGGGTGGTTGTTGTCCTTGATGATCTTTTTGGCCTTCCTGTGACATCGTGTGCTGTAGGTGTCCTGGATGGCAGGTAGCCCCCGGTGATGCGTTGTGCAGACCGCACCACCCTCTGGAGAGCCTTGCGGTTGTGGGCGGTGCAGTTTCCTTAGGTGGCGGTGATGCAGCCTGACAGGATGCTCTCAATTGTGCATCTGTAAAGGTTTGTGAGGGTTTTAGGTGACAAGCCAAATTTCTTCAGCCTCCTGAGGTTAAAGAGGCGCTGTTGCACCTTCTTCACCACACTGTCTGTGTGGGTGGACCATTTCAGTTTGTCTGTGATGTGTACGTCGAGGAACTTAACTTTTAAGGAAGGTAATGTGCGTTGTATGCTTAACTACAGTCGGTGTGTATCTAGCTAATTTTCATAAGCACCTAGCTAACCACAGATCTTTGACCTAACCAAAATAGCTTGTTAGCAGATAGCAAACTGCTAATGCTTAGGTAGGTAGCTAGGTATTTTGAAAAATGGTAAAACAAGAATACACACAAGTAATACACAATATCAATTGTTTACAGGAGAATCTACAAAGGCTATAATATATACTTGCTAGGTTACTTGCTACTTGTCAATGAGTTTGCATGGAGAAATGACACTTGAGGAATGATGTCAGCTTGAGACAAGATGATAAGTTCTGTATGATAGCCACATTAGCGGATAATAGCATTTCAATTTGGGGGGGTAATTACAAATGAATATATTGCTAAAAGTGACCTTGTCCGAGAGATCGGTATGGTTATCAAAACATCACACCAGGGTAACCCTAAATGAAACACAGACCTTTTTATGAAGTGGTTCTAAAATCACAGATGGAAAAATAAATTGTGAAAAAACGATTGGAACCTTTTCTGTGTTTTACTGCTAGGTTTTATGGGTATTATGACTCATACTGTAGTACTCAATATGGCAACCGGAGTATGGGCGAGTGTGTTTGTTGAAAGGAAAGTAGTGGGGTTGTGGAAAGGAGTGGGTGTTTTGAAAGGAAAGTAGTGGGTGTATGGAAAGGAGTGGGTGTATCACAGGAGGTTGATGGCACCTTAATTGGGGAGGATGGGCTCGTGGTAATGGCTGGAGCGGAATTAGTGGAATGGTATCAAATACAAGAAACACATGGTTTCAATGTGTTTGATGCCATTCCATTTGCTCCCTTCCATCCATTATTGTGAGCCGTCCTTCCCTCAGCAGCCTCCACTGTCAGTCGAAAGGTTAGATGGTTTTGATTTCACTGTTTTTTTTCTTCCGTTTCTTACAACGCAACTACCGTACTCTGAGCTACCATACCACGAGAGTTTGGTCTGTGTATAACTGACAATTGTTTATTTTGGATTAAAAGTATTGATGGTGAGTGTATTGTTGCTTCATGCGTTGTATGCATGTGTGTGCTTCAGTGGAGGCTGGTGGGAAGAGCTATAAGAGGACAGGCTCATTGTAATGGCTGGAATGGAATTAATGGAACAGAGTCAAACTTGGTTTCCATGTTTGATACCGTTCCATTAATTCCATTCCAGCCTTTACAATGAGCCTGTCCTTCTATAGCTCCTCCCACCAGTCTCCTCTGGTGTGCTTACTGTGACTGTCGCCCTGATATTGGCTGCTAGGAAGCCCCACTTTGTTGTTGGACAATTAGTGTTTGTCAAGCTGGAGCGAAGGGCACTATGTCACGGTGTTGTTTCAGTTCATGTCCTTCCCATTGAGTAGTATACTGTGGGTGTTTCTCAAAAATGAATACTACCGTGCTCCGAGCACGCAAATTGGAGCATGGGAGGGTCGGAGTCAGAGCATTGGGGCGATTGAGTGGTTGGAAATCCAGCTCATCAGGCTCCTACCCTCCATGTCTTTTCCTACCACTCCACTAAAAAGCGCTCTGCGGTCACAGAAAAACAAAATGGCACTCCAAATTCGCTCCATTCATTAAAATCAGAATTTAACCAACACCCATCTATTTCTGTGACTACCTGGACGTACCAATTTGGTTTCAAAATATTGAAACTAAACCATATGGATTTGAATGAAAAGTATTTTAATAAACATGAAAAGGTGAATGTAAGATGCAAACATAATTTCAAATAGGCTACATGTCATATGAAACAGCATATAAACACTCTAAATAGGTCAGGAGCCAGTCAGGGAGCCTAAGAAGGAAGGCACATTTATTATTTAGGCTATGTTATTTCAAATCAAATCAAATGTATTTATATAGCCCTTCTTACATCAGCTGACATCTCAAAGTGCTGTACAGAAACCCAGCCTAAAACCCCAAACAGCAAGCAATGCAGGTGTAGAAGCACGGTGGCTAGGAAAAACTCCCTAGAAAGGCCAAAACCTAGAGAGGAACCAGGCTATGAGGGGTGGCCAGTCCTCTTCTGGCTGTGCCGGGTGGAGATTATAACAGAACATGGCCAAGATGTTCAAATGTTCATAAATGACCAGCATGGTCAAATAATAATAATCACAGTAGTTGTCGAGGGTGCAACAAGTCAGCACCTCAAGAGTAAATGTCAGTTGGCTTTTCATAGCCGATCATTGAGAGTATCTCTACCGCTCCTGCTGTCTCTAGAGAGTTGAAAACAGCAGGTCTGGGACAGGTAGCACGTCAGGGTTCCATAGCCGCAGGCAGAACAGTTGAAACTGGAGCAGTAGCACGGCCAGGTGGACTGGGGACAGCAAGGAGTCATCATGCCAGGTAGTCCCGAGGCATGGTCCTTGGGCTCAGGTCCTCCGAGAGAGAGAAAGAAAGACAGAATTAGAGAGCGCATACTTAAATTCACACAGGACACCGGATAAGACAGGAGAAATACTCCAGATATAACAGACTGACCCTAGCCCCCCGACACATAAACTACTGCAGCATAAGTACTGGGGACTGAGACAGGAGGGGTCAGGAGACACTGTGGCCCCATCCGATGATACCCCAGGACAGGGCCAAACAGGCAGAATATAACCCCACCCACATTGCCAAAGCACAGCCCCCACACCACAAGGGGGATATCTTCATCCACCAACTTACCATCCTGAGACAAGGCCGAGTATAGCCCACAAAGATCTCCTCCACGGCACAACCCAAGGGGGGGGGGCGCCAACCCAGACAGGAAGACCACGTCAGTGACTCATCCCACTCAAGTGACGCACCCCTCCTAGGGACGGCATGGAAGAGCACCAGTAAGCCAGTGACTCAGCCCCTGTAATAGGGTTAGAGGCAGAGAATCCAAGTGGAGAGAGGGGAACCGGCCAGGCAGAGACAGCAAGGGCGGTTCATTGCTCCAGAGCCTTTCCGTTCACCTTCACACTCCTGGGCCAGACTACACTCAATCATAGGACCTACTGAAGAGATGAGTCTTCAGTAAAGACTTAAAGGTTGAGACCAAGTCTGCGTCTCTCACATGGGTAGGCAGACCATTCCATAAAAATGGAGCTCTATCGGAGAAAGCCCTGCCTCCAGCTGTTTGCTTAGAAATTCTAGGGACAATTAGGAGGCCTGCGTCTTGTGACCGTAGCGTACTTGTAGGTATGTACAGCAGGACCAAATCGGAAAGATAGGTAGGAGCAAGCCCATGTAATGCTTTGTAGGTTAGCAGTAAAACCTTGAAATCAGCCCTTGTCTTAACAGGAAGCCAGTGTAGGGAGGCTAGTCAGGATTCTAGCAGCCGTATTTAGCACTAACTGAAGTTTATTTAGTGCTTTATCCGGGTAGCCGGAAAGTAGAGCATTGCAGTAGTCCAACCTAGAAGTAACAAAAGCATGGATACATTTTTCTGCATCATTTTTGGACAGAAAGTTTCAAGGCTATATCCTACAAAGAAATACATTGTGAAGCATTTGCAAGTGCGACACATTAGGCTGGTAGGGACATAAAGCTCTCAGCATTAAAACAACATTTTGTTGTATTAAATCATTATAGTCTATAAATTGCGAATATAGGCTGTGACTTACAATTCAATACAAATTAAACAAAAAATGCCTTATTAGTGCCTTGTGAATTCATTTTTAGAAACAGGAGTTTGGCCAGTCTATTGCTTCAGGCTAATGCGATGGTGCCTGGGGAGCCGGCCAGCAGCAGAAAATATCCTCTCTACACTTTCAGAGCCACTGGGAATGCTAAGCACCCTTTTGGCCACTCTTGCCAGGTTGGGCAGAGATGCAGAGTAGGTTCGTTTTTTTTGTCAATAGGTAGGCCTGAAGGTTTTTAGACAAAATAACCCAAATCAAAATGGAAAGAGCCTTGATTATGGCCTATTGTAGATAATAGAACAAAATGTTTTAAGAGATCAGATGTTTGTTTATAAATACTTTGCTACAATGATACACTTCGCTATCTACCCACCTCATTCCTTTCTTTTAGCATGTGCACATGGTAAGTACACCATCATGCTTTTTGGATAAGAGTCTTTTCAGATTTCACAACGATTCTTTAGTTGTGGACACTACATCACCGCACTCCGTCTCTTGCTCTTGGTCCTCATCTTTGTAAGTCACCTTGATTTTGCACTTTGTGTTTTATCAGTTTCTTTATGAAAATATTTAGCAAACTCCATGACAGTAGCTAAATTGGAAGGCCGAATCTCACTCCGCGCTCCAGTCAAATTGGGCATGCACAGCTCCTGGCTCTGCTGCAGCTTTGTTCTGCTCAGTAGAAAGCACTTCAAGTCAGCAGGCACATTGATACAACACTGGTGCACTGGTCAACTCGTCGTGCAGCCCAATCGGAATGGCAACAAACCTGCCCAATTAGCTGATTCGCTTTCCATACACGCACTCCTTTCGACACACCCACTCGCCCATACTCCCCGGCACTCATCCTTCCTTTCCTGGCGTTTCTTTGTGTTCTTCTTCAGATAGTTTGTTTGCCCTTTTAATGGCACATATTCAAAGTGGATGGCCCTTGATAATGTCTCTCACCTTACAGTCCATTATGTTTTTGTCCATTTTCCTACTAGTACACCAGCAACATGAGAGAAGTTTGGACTGGATCTCTTTCCATGCTCACTCCACATGGACCCATGTCACACTCCTGAGAGAAAAAGCATGAGACAAAATGCAGTTGTTAGCTTCTGGATGCTGTGTACAGGTTGCTGGCTCGGACTCAGGTCTGAACGCCATTTTCACCATTTTCAGCCGGTTTAGATGGGGTGTTGAGGTTCACAGTGTTCTGTTCTCGGCCAAATAATCTTCCATGCATCTAGATACCATCTGTGGTCACCTTCGCCATAACCTCGAGAGAGGACAGACCATAACAACAGTTTAGTTTAGGGCATTTGTAATTCAGGAAATCCAGACTTCTAAGACAAATGTCTTAGAGAACAACAACACAAAGTTGAAACCATTCCCCCCCCCAATTTTTTTTTTGGGGGGCTTATACTCCCCTATCATCTAGGCGATCTCACTGCAGAGTTACAGGCCAGGGAGTCAGAGGGCTAATCCTTAGAGAGAAATCCCAACCGTCCAGCAGACCAATCTGGGGAGATTTGTTATTGAAGCAGGACAAAACAAAGTAAAGAAAAGAAAACAACAACAGCAATACACATCACTCGAGGTGGGGAAAACTTCAAATTATTTTGGAGTAACTGTCATCCATTACGAAACATTTCTTTTTCTCTTTTACAGGCATGCATGTGAAGAAAATCTATTTGGATATTTACTAAAGGGCCCCAGGGGACTGGTAATTCCCCCTTTGGACACATGACTCACATCTGTCTCAGCCTCCAGTATTTATGCTGCAGTAGTTTATGTGTCGGGGGGCTAGGGTCAGTCTGTTACATCTGGAGTATTCTCTTGTCTTATCCAGTGTCCTGTGTGAATTTAAATATGCTCTCTCTAATTCTCTCTTTCTCTCTTTCTCTCTTTCTTTCTTTCTCTTGGAGGACCTGAGCCCTAGGACCATGCCTCGGGACTACCTGGCATGATGACTCCTTGCTGTCCCCAGTCCACCTGGCCGTGCTGCTGCTCCAGTTTCAACTGTTCTGCCTGCGGCTACGGAACCCTGACCTGTTCACCGGACGTGCTTGTTGCACCCTCGACAACTACTCTGATTATTATTATTTGACCATGCTGGTCATTTATGAACATTTTAACATCTTGACCATGTTCTGTTATAATATCCACCCGGCACAACCAGAAGAGGACTGGCCACCCCTCATAGCCTGGTTCCTCTCTAGGTTTCTTCCTAGGTTTTTGGCCTTTCTAGGGAGTTTTTCCTAGGGAGTTTTTCCTAGCCACCGTGCTTCTTTCACATGCATTGCTTGCTGTTTGGGGTTTTAGGCTGGGTTTCTGTACAGCACTTTGAGATTTCAGCTGATATACGAAGGGCTATATAAATACATTTGATTTGATTTTTGATTTGATCGTGATTCACGCATCCCAAAAAAACAACTGCCTGTTAAATCAAAAATAAACAAAATAGAATAACAAATCGAATAATCTCTTGATTACTCCATAAGGAAATAATTGTATCCCATAAGGTAATGGTAAAATAGACTAGACAGCTCTCTTTTTCACTCATAGGACTATTGATAAATTATAAACTTCTTAATAATTTGTTTTTACATAGTTCATAAAAAAACAGTCTGCTGTCTTTCTAGTGAGCGTGATCAGGCCTTACCAGGAAGTCAGAACAGAGGTCAGAGGTCAGTCAGCCCTATTAACCTCTTATGGCTAGGGGGCAGTATTTTCACGGCTGGATAAAAAAAACGTACCCGATTTAATCTGGTTATTACTCCTGCCCAGAAACTAGAATATGCATATAATTATTAGCTTTGGATAGAAAACACTCCAAAGTTTCTAAAACTGTTTGAATGGTGTCTGTGAGTACAACAGAACTCAAATAGCAGGCCAAAACCTGAGAAGATTCTGTACAGGAAGTACCCTGTCTGACCATTTCTTGGCCTTCTTTGTCAACTCTATCCAAAACAGAAGATCTCTGCTGTAACGTGATACTTTCTAAGGCTCCCATAGGCTCTCAGAAGGCGCCAGAACGTTGAATGATGACTCTGCAGTAGCGCATTTGGATAGTGGTCGATCTGAGAACAATGAGACGGGTGCGCGCCTGCACGTGAAGAGGCCATTTTACATTTTCAGTCTTTGAACGAAAACAACGACTCTCGGTCGGAATATTATCGCTATTTTCCGAGAAAAATTGCATAAAAATTGATTTTAAACAGCGTTTGACATGCTTCGAAGTACGGTAATGGAATATTTAGATTTTTTTTGTCACGATACGCGTCCGCTCGTCACCCTTCGTTACCCTTCGGATAGTGTCTTGAACGCACTAACAAAACGCCACTATTTGGATATAACTATGGATTATTTGGAACCAAACCAACATTTGTTGTTGAAGTAGAAGTCCTGGGAGTGCATTCTGACGAAGAACAGCAAAGGTAATCCAATTTTTCTTATAGTAAATCTGAGTTTGGCCTGTGATGTCCGGGCTATCTACTCAGAATATTGCAAAATGTGCTTTCACCGAAAAGCTATTTTGAAATCGGACACCGCGATTGCATAAAGGAGTTCTGTATCTATAATTCTTAAAATAATTGTTATGTTTTTTGTGAACGTTTATCGTGAGTAATTTAGTAAATTCACCGGAAGTGTTCGGTGGGAATGCTAGTTCTGAACATCACATGCTAATGTAAAAAGCTGGTTTTTGATATAAATATGTACTTGATTGAACAAAACATGCATGTATTGTATAACATAATGTCCTAGGAGTGTCATCTGATGAAGATCATCAAAGGTTAGTGCTGCATTTAGCTGTGGTTTTGGTTTTTGTGACATATGCTAGCTTGAAAAATGGGTGTCTGATTATTTCTGGCTGGGTACTCTCCTGACATAATGTAATGTTTTGCTTTCGTTGTAAAGCCTTTTTGAAATCGGACAGTGTGGTTAGATAAAGGAGAGTCTTGTCTTTAAAATGGTGTAAAATAGTCATATGCTTGAAAAATGGAAGTTTCCGGATTTTCGAGGAGTTTGTATTTCGCGCCACGCCCTATCATTGGATATTGGAGCGGTGTTCCGCTAGCGGAACGTCTAGATGTAAGAGGTTTTAACACAGTGTCCAAAGAAAGGCCACAAGTATACAGAATGGTGTCGTCTGCGTAGAGGTGGATCAGAGAATCACCAGCAGCAAGAGCGACATCGTTGATGTATACAGAGAAAAGAGTCGGCCCGAGAATTGAACCCTGTGGCACCCCCATAGAGACTGCTAGAGGTCCGGACAACAGGCCCTCCGATTTGACACACAGAACTCTATCTGAGAAGTAGTTGGTGAACCAGGCGAGGCAGTCATTTGAGAAACCAAGGCTGTTGAGTCTGCCGATAAGAATGTGGTGATTGACAGAGTCGAAAGCCTTGGCCAGGTCGATGAATACAGCTGCACAGTATTGTCTCTTATCGATGGCGGATATGATATCATTTAGGACCTTGAGCGTGGCTGAGGTGCACCCATGACCAGCTCGGAAACCAGATTGCATAGCGGAGAAGGTACGGTGGAATTCGAAATGGTCTGTAATCTGTTTGTTAACTTGGCTTTCGAAGACCTTCAAAAGGCAGGGTAAGATCTATATAGGTCTGTAACCGATTGGATCTAGAGTGTCTCCCCCTTTGAAGAGGGGGATGACCGCGGCAGTTTTCCAATCTTTGGGGATCTCAGACGATACAAAAGAGAGATTGAACAGGCTAGTAATAGGGGTTGCAACAATTACGGCGGTTCATTTTAGAAAGAGAGGGTCCAGATTGTCTAGCCCGGCTGATTTGTAGGGGTCCAGATTTTGCAGCTCTTTCAGAACATCAGCTATCTGGATTTGGGTGAAGGAGAAATGGGGGAGGCTTGGGCAAGTTGCTGTGGGGGGTGCAGAGCTGTTGACCGGGGTAGGGGTAGCCAGGTGGAAAGCATGGCCAGCCGTAGAAAGATGCTTATTGAAATTCTCAATTATCATGGATTTATCGGTGGTGACAGTGTTTCCTAGCCTCAGTGCAGTGGGCAGCTGGGAGGAGGTGCTCTTATTCTCCATGAACTTTACAGGGTCCTGGAACTTTTTGGAGTTTGTGTATAGGATGCAAATTTCTGTTTGAAAAAGCTAGCCTTTGCTTTCCTAACTGCCTGTGTATATTGGTTCCTAACTTCCCTGAAAAGTTGCATATCGCGGGGGCTATTCGATGCTAATGCAGTACG
Organism: Salmo trutta; assembly: GCF_901001165.1. Taxonomy (NCBI): domain Eukaryota; kingdom Metazoa; phylum Chordata; class Actinopteri; order Salmoniformes; family Salmonidae; genus Salmo; species Salmo trutta. Next base: position 27,454,899 of record NC_042961.1, on the reverse strand, counting down.
CCACAGGATGTTTTTGTGCTGGTCAAAAGCAGTCAGGTTTGGAGTGAACCAAGGGCTATATCTGTTCCTGGTTTTACATTTTTTAAATGGGGCATGCTTATTTAAGATGGCTAGGAAAGCACTTTTAAAGAATAACCAGGCATCCTCTACTGATAGAATGAGGTCAATATCCTTCCAGGATACCCGGGCCAGGTCGATTAGAAAGGACTGCTTGCTGAAGTGTTTTAGGGAGCGTTTGACAGTGATGAGGGGTGGTCGTTTGACCGCGGACCCATTACGGACGCGGGCAGTGATCGCTGAGATCCTGGTTGAAGACAGCAGAGGTGTGTTTGGAGGGTAGGTTGGTTAGGATGATATCTATGAGGGTGCCCGTGTTTACAGATTTGGGGTTGTACCTGGTAGGTTCATTGATAATTTGTGTGAGATTGAGGGCATCTAGCTTAGATTGTAGGACGGCCGGTGTGTTAAGCGTGTCCCAGTTTAGGTCACCTAACAGTACGAGCTCTGAAGATAGATGGGGGGCAATCAATTCACATATGGTGTCGAGGGCACAGCTGGGGGCTGAAGGTGGTCTATAGCAAGCGGCAACGGTGAGAGACTTGTTTCTGTAAAGGTGGATTTTTAAAAGTAGGAGCTCAAATTGTTTGGGCACAGACCTGGATAGTATGACAGAACTCTGCAGGCTATGTCTGCAGTAGATTGCAACTCCGCCCCCTTTGGCAGTTCTAACTTGTTGGAAAATGAAAGCGCCTGGGGAATGGGAGTGGAGCTAGGCACTGCAGGGCCTGGATTAACCTCTACATCACAAGAGGAACAGAGGTGGAGTAGGATAAGGGTAAGGCTAAAGGCTATAAGAACTGGTCGTCTAGTGCATTCGGAACAGAGAGTAAAAGGAGCAGGTTTCTGGGCACGGAATAATATATTCAAGGCATAATGTACAGTCAAGGGTATGGTAGGATGTGAATGTAAACCTAGGCATTGAGTGACGATGAGAGAGGTATTGTCTCTAGAGACACCATTTAAACCAGGTGAGGTCACCGCATGTGTGGGAGGTGGAACAAAAGGGTTAGCTAAGGCATATTGAGCAGGGCTGGAGGCTCTACAGTGAAATAAGACAAAAATCACTAACCAAAACAGCAATGGACAAGGCATATTGACAATAGGGAGAGGCATGCGTAGCTGAGTGATCATGGGGTCTAGTGAGTAGCTAGGCGGGCTGGAGACACGGCGATTCAGACAGCTAGCGGGCCGGGGCTAGCAGAAGGGCATTAGGGGGACGTCGCGACAGAAGAGTCAGTTTTAGCCCCCTTGGGCGGTTACGTCGGCAGACCAGTCGTGATGAATCGGCAGGGCGCCATGTAGTAAAAGGGTCCAGGCCAATTAGCAAAATACACTGCTCAAAAAAATAAAGGGAACACTAAAATAACACATCCTAGATCTGAATGAATGAAATAATCTTATTAAATACTTTTTTCTTTACATAGTTGAATGTGCTGACAACAAAATCACACAAAAATAATACATGGAAATCCAATTTATCAACCCATGAAGGTCTGGATTTGGAGTCACACTCAAAATTAAATTGGAAAACCACACTACAGGCTGATCCAACTTTGATTTAATGTCCTTAAAACAAGTCCAAATGAGGCTCAGTCATGTGTGTGGCCTCCACGTGCCTGTATGACCTCCCTACAATGCCTGGGCATGCTCCTGATGAGGTGGTGGATGGTTTCCTGAGGGATCTCCTCCCAGATCTGGACTAAAGCATCCGCCAACTCCTGGACAGTCTGTGGTGCAACGTGGCGTTGGTGGATGGAGCGAGACATGATGTCCCAGATGTGCTCAATTGGATTCAGGTCTGGGGAACTGGTTGGCCAGTCCATAGCATCATCTTGGTACCTAATGGCAGTCAGGCTACCTCTGGCGAGCACATGGAGGGCTGTGCGGCCCCCCAAAGAAATGCCACCCCACACCATGACTGACCCACCGCCAAACTGGTCATGCTGGAGGATGTTGCAGGCAGCAGAACATTCTCCACGGCATCTCCAGACTCTGTCACGTCTGTCACATGTGCTCAGTGTGAACTTGCTTTCATCTGTGAAGAGCACAGGGCGCCAGTGGCGAATTTGCCAATCTTGGTGTTCTCTGGCAAATGCCAAACGTCCTGCACGGTGTTGGGCTGTAAGCACAACCCCCACCTGTGGACGTCGGGCCCTCATACCACCCTCATGGAGTCTGTTTGTGACCATTTGAGCAGACACATGCACATTTGTGGCCTGCTGGAGGTCATTTTGCAGGGCTCTGGCAGTGCTCCTCCTGCTCCTCCTTGCACAAAGGTTGAGGTAGCGGTCCTGCTGCTGGGTTGTTGCCCTCCTACGGCCTCCTCCACGTCTCCTGATGTACTGGCCTGTCTCCTGGTAGCGCCTCCATGCTCTGGACACTACGCTGACAGACACAGCAAACCTTCTTGCCACAGCTCGCATCCTGGATGAGCTGCACTACCTGAGCCACTTGTGTGGGTTGTAGACTCCGTCTCATGCTACCACTATAGTGAAAGCACCGCCAGCATTCAAAAGTGACCAAAACATCAGCCAGAAAGCATAGGAACTGAGAAGTGGTCTGTGGTCCCCACCTGCAGAACCACTCCTTTATTGGGGGTGTCTTGCTAATTGCTTATAATTTCCACCTGTTGTCTATTCCATTTGCACAACAGCATGTGAAATGTATTGTCAATCAGTGTTGCTTCCTAAGTGGACAGTTTGATTTCACAGAAGTGTGATTGACTTGGAGTTACATTGTGTTGTTTAAGTGTTCCCTTTATTTTTTTGAGCAGTGTAGGTATTGTAGCCCAAGAAAATTGGCTGATGGACCTCTTCAGCTAACAGTCCGATATGCTCTAGACAGCTAGCGGGCCTTTGCTAGCAGGCTAGCAGATGGGCATTCAGGGGACGTCGCGACGGAGGAGCCTGTTGAAAACCCCCTCAGGCGGATTACGTCGGTAGACCAGTCGTGAAGGATCGGTGGGGCTCCGTATCGGCAGTAAAAGGGGTCCAGGCCAATTGGCAAAATAGGTATTGTAGCCCAAGGAGCGGCTGGCTGATGGACCTCTTCAGCTAGCTGGGAGATGGGCTGGGAGATGGGCCTGGCATAGGCTAGCTCCAGGCTAATTGGTGCTTGCTTCGGGACAGAGACATTAGCCAGTAGCAACTTGGATAGCAGCTAGCAAGCTACGATGATCCAGGTGAATAGGTTCAGAGCTTGCGATAGGAATCCGGAGATGTGGGGAAAAGAGTCCGGTATGCGCTGTGCAGACTGGCAAGAGTACTCCGGGCTAAAGGTTAGCTGATGACTGCTAGCAGTGGCTAGCTGACTAGTAGCTAGTTAGCTAGCTAGCTTCTGTTGGGGGTTACGGTTCTAAAGTAAAGAAAATAGCAGATCCATACCACATTGGGTGAGGCGGGTTGCAGGAGAGTATGTTGGAGTTGAGGTTAAAATTATATTTTAAAAAATATATGAAATATATGCGAAGAAAAAAGATATATACACGACAGGACGAAGACAAAGACGCCTGACTGCTACGCCATCTTGGAGTACTTGACATTACAGTCCATTGCAGCTACTTATATCAACAGGTTACACAGAAAATAAATGTTAGTAAAGCTTTGATTAGTTGAAGCAGGCTACTAGCTAGCTACTGTAAATGCATGCCTTCAACGCTGAAATGTTGTCAATAAATAAATGCATTATGGGAGCTGTAGGTTTTCAGAGAAACACATTTTTCGTTTTGTCCACTAGAGGGTGGCAATACATCACTTAACACAATGTATACATTGCAGACACATAGGTCTAAATGCAATCCATTTTAACCCAGATAATCACACTTGACATTATGGGTCTTCCTTTACTAATTTCTACCATTTATGTGGCATGAGCTAAAGAAAGAAGTGGTGAAAGTGACTGAAACATTTTAGGGAGAAAGTGTGTCATAATACTGGTAAGCTGCGCATGATGCAGACCAGGGCCATGGGAGGGAGAGTCCTGCTGCCCTAATGGACCACATCAAGTGGAGGGGAAACAATGATGAAACAGAACACTCCATAAAAAAAGGGAACCCCCATATAACAGTTTCCATCCAGCCATCGATTGACTGGCCAATTTTTCCAGCCACGATGGGAGGGTGAATTAAGGTGGTTGTCCTTGGGTGATACCCTGAGAAAGAGAATGCTTTATTAAAAGCACAGGTAGAAAATACATGTTAAATTTAGCTTTTAAGGTGATTCCAAGGATTTTATATTGTTGGTTTCCCAGATGGACTTTCCCACTTGTCTATATTATGTTCACCAGATGACAGCTTTCATGTTTTTATCAACATGTAATCACATCAAATCATGATGGACCTGGGGAAACTGTGACAGAAAGATTGCCAGCAGTTATCATCTCAGATAGACCAAGGACTCCCACAAAATATGTGTTATTTCCTGTAGTTTAGGCATCGGTTATTGGGCTGATACTGTAGCTTTATTCCTCTCCTCTGTTTTCTCTCCTCCTAGAGCAGCATTTCCCAAACTAGGTCCTCGGGAGCATGGCTCAAGCTATCAACACTCTCTGCTGGTAAAATATGGAGGTGCATCAGATTTGCGTCGGGCACTCACACTACTTATCACAGGCTTTATCTTCTCCAGAGAGGAGAAAAATGAATATACTGTAGAAACTTTAATCTCCACAGTGGCAGCACTCTGGCTGATTAGATGGAGGAGTGTAATGTTATGGCATTGTAACCCCCCCTCTCTCCACCTTTTTCACACACGCACGCACGCACAACACTATTAAATTCCTACTCATTATGTAACCAGTTCCTATTTCCTTTGCGTGCTCTCACACCTGGACAGGTGCCAAAGGTTCACACGCAAAAATGCGATGCATACTCTTCCCTTACCTAACCCAATCAGAAATCATAGCTCACATGTTTGGCTCTGTGTAACAATTCCACTTATGTCAATTACCTTGGGCTAAAACACAAAGTAATATAAACTTTACATCAGGGAATGGTGTGTGAAATACTAGCCTACTTTCATCTAGAAGTACAAACAATGCCTGCAGGTTGCATGCGAAGGAGGAATATGGTTGTATAAATGACAGACTACCAAATTAACTCCAAGCTGTTATCGTTAGTCTATGGAAGGAAGAGGAATGTAAACAGTGGATACATAAAGTGTGAATGTATGAATATGAAATGGAATTTCCCCGCTAATAAAAAAAACCTTCTCCCAATACTTCATCATGAGTTCTAAGAAACTACAGGCATCTAAGGTCATGGAGTCATGGAGCCTGTTTAATTTATCTACTCTGCTTGCAGACAGACACTATCATTCCCCTTTTATCTCTGTGGGTGGTTATGGCTCCACAGTCACACACCATCTCTTCTCTCTAGTGGGCACTCCCCTCTTCCAAACTGATAATGCTACTCCATCTGTAAGACACCATATCCTATCCAGAACATTTAGATAAAACCTGGACATCTGTCTCTCTTTTTCCAGACTCAGATCACTGATAGAGAAAAGGTAACTGGCAAAGCACACACGGAGGTCGGGCACCCCAGATAGCATATAAACGTGTCATAAGCCATATGTCTTAAGCTCAAGGATTCTTGAAAGTCGGGACGTTCTGGCAGGGAAACTTGGATGGATTTTGTTGCATTATTTGAGTTTAAAATATACATTTAGTGGAATTTTATAGGGAAAATATTTGTTTTTAGAATTTTCCAAATACTTTCAATATTATTAATTTCCATGTCCGGTCTATGCTTGGAGCAAAGGATCCCAATTTCAAACTCTTAAAAGTGGTTAAGGCACTGACGGAATTGACAACAGATATTCAAAACAAACACATTTTTGCCTCAAAAAATAAAAGTTAAATAAAAACATAAGTAAAATATGGAAAATTATTTATTTGAAAATCCCCAATGAAAACATATCTTTACAGACCATGAATGGTCTTGTTGCACTACATGTAATGATGACACAACTGCTTCCCACAGTTGTGCCAAGTTGGCTGGATGTCCTTTGGGTGGTGGACCATTCTTGATTCACACGGGAAACTGTTGAGCGTGAAAAACCTAGCAGTGTCACAGTTACTGACAAAAATCGGTGTGCCTGCACCTACTACCATTCAAAGGTAATTACATTTTTTGTTTTGCCCATTCATCCTCTGAATGGCACACATACACAATCCATTTCTCAATGCTTAAAAATCCTTCTTAAGTACTACTTAAAAATACTTAAGTACTACTTAAGTATTTTTTGGGGGGTATCTGTACTTTAATATTTATATTTTTGACAACTTTTACTTCACTACATTGCTAAAGAAAAATGTTTACTTTTTACTCCATACATTTTCCCTGTCAACCAAAAGTACTCGTTACATTTCAAATGCTTAGCAGGACAGGAAAATGGTCAAATTCACGCACTTATCAACAGAACATGTGGTCATCCCTACTGCCTCTGATCTGACTGACTCACTAAACACAAATGCATCATTTGTAAATAATCTCTGAGTGTTGGAGTGTGCCCCTGGCTATCCATACATTTTAAAAACAAGAAAATGGTGCTGCCTGCTTTGCTTTTTATAAGGAATTTTAAAGGATTTATACTTTTACTTTTGATACTTAAGTATATTTTAGCAATTACATTTACTTTTGACATTTAAGTATATTTAAAACCAAATGCTTTTAGACTTTTACTAAAGTCGTATTTTACTGGCTGACTTTCACTTTCACTTTAGTATTTTTCTATTAAGGTAACTATACTTTTACTCAAGTATGACAATTGTGTACTTTTTCCACCACTGAGTCTATGTCATGGAAAGAGCAGGGGCAGCAGGATAGGACGGTCCTACTCAGTTGCTTATGTAATATACAATATTGTATGTTGGAGGCACCATGAGCCTAGAGGTGCATATCACTCAACATTGCTGAAATCATATCAGGAAGCATATCATGTTATTATTTTTATACTTGCCACTGTGTGTGTGTGTGTGTGTGTGTGTGCATGTGTGCATCTCCTTGTGAGTGGGGGCTTGGTGGGGCTCCTGCTGTTGTCCTGCAGACCGTAATGTCTTCCACTTTGTTGGGTGAACTAGGCTTTGAAGAATGTCTGTTTTAGGATTGTCTCTGGGGATGGTTGTGGTGCTCATCACAGCGTAACCTACAGTTGAAGTCGAAAGTTTACATACACTTAGGCTGGAGTCATTAAAACTTGTTTTTCAACCACTCTACAAATTTCTTGTTAACAAACTATAGTTTTAGCAAGTCGGTTAGGACATCTACTTTGTTCATGACACAAGTAATTTTTCCAACAATTGTTTACAGACAGATTATTATATAAGTATAAACACCATGGGACCACGTAGGCGTCATAGCGCTCAGGAAGGAGACACGTTATGTCTCCTAAAGATGAACCTACTTTGGTGCGAAAAGTGCAAATCAATCCTAGAACAACAGCAAAGGACCTTGTGAAGATGCTGGAGGAAACAGGTACACAAGTATCTATATCGACATAACCTGAAAGGCTGCTCTGCAAGGAAGAAGCTACTGCTCCAAAACCACCATAAAAAAGCCAGACTATGGTTTGCAACTGCACATGGGGACAAAGATCGTACTTTTTGAAGAAATGTCCTCTGGTCTGATGAAACAAAAATAGAACTGTTTGGCCATAATGACCATCGTTATGTTTGGAGGAAAAAGGGGGAGGCTTGCAAGCCGAAGAACACCATCCCAACCGCAAAACACGGCGGTGGCAGCATCATGTTGTGGGGGTGCTTTACTGCAGGAGGGAATGGTGCACTTCACAAAATAGATGGCAGCATGAGGTAGGAAAATGATGTGGCTATATTGAAGCAACATCTAAAGACATCAGTCAGGAAGTTTAAGCTTGGTCGCAAATGGGTCTTCCAAATGGACAATTACCCAAAGTATACTTCCAAAGTTGTGGCAAAATGGCTTAAGGACAATAAAGTCAAGGTATTGGAATGATCATCACAAAGCCCTGACCTCAATCCTATAGAACATTTGTGGGCACCACTGAAAAAGCGTGTGCGAACAAGGATGCCTACAAACCTGACTCAGTTACACCAGCTCTGTCAGGAGGAATGGGCCAAAATTCACCCAACTTATTGTGGGAAGCTTGTGGAACGTTACCCAAAACGTTTGACCCAAGTTAAACAATTTAAAGGCAATGCTACCAAATACTAATTGAGTGTATGTAGACTCTGACCCACTGGGACTGTGATGAAAGAAATAAAAGCTGAAATAAATCATTCTCTCTACTATTATTCTGACATCTCACATTCTTAAAATAAAGTGGTGATTTTAACTGACCTAAGACAGGGACTTTTTACTAGGATTAAATGTCAGGAATTGTGAAAAACTGAGTTTAAATGTATTTGGCTAAGGTGTATGTAAACTTCTGACTTCAACTGTAAGTGTTGTGTACTGTCTCAGATGTACCAAACTGCCTGAGTAAGAGGACATTCCCAAGGCAGTTTGTGTTGTGCAAATAACACAACTCACCAGTGAATAGCTTCTGTAAACTCATAAAAGCAGAATGTTTAAATCAAATCAAATCAAATTTATTTATATAGCCCTTCGTATATCAGCTGAAATCTCAAAGTGCTGTACAGAAACCCAGCCTAAAACCCCAAACAGCAAGCAATGCATGTGAAAGAAGCACGGTGGCTGGGAAAAACTCCCTAGGAAAAACTCCTGAGAAAGGCCAAAAACCTAGGAAGAAACCTAGAGAGGAACCAGGCTATGAGGGGTGGCCAGTCCTCTTCTGGCTGTGCCGGGTGGATATTATAACAGAACATGGTCAAGATGTTAAAATGTTCGTAAATGACCAGCATGGTCAAATAATAATAATCATAGTAGTTGTCGAGGGTGCAACAAGCACGTCCGGTGAACAGGTCAGGGTTCCGTAGCCGCAGGCAGAACAGTTGAAACTGGAGCAGCAGCATGGCCAGGTGGACTGGGGACAGCAAGGAGTCATCATGCCAGGTAGTCCTGAGGCATGGTCCTAGGGCTCAGGTCCTCCGAGAGAAAGAAAGAAAGAGAGAAAGAGAGAATTAGAGAGAGCATATTTACATTCACACAGGACACCGGATAAGACAAGAGAATACTCCAGATGTAACAGACTGACCCTAGCCCCCCGACACATAAACTACTGCAGCATAAATATTGGAGGCTGAGACAGGAGGGATCAGAAGACACTGTGGCCCCATCCGATGATACCCCCGGACAGGGCCAAACAGGCAGGATATAACCCCACCCACTTTGCCAAAGCACAGCCCCCACACCACTAGAGGGATATCTACAACCACCAACTTACCGTCCGAAGACAAGGCCGAGTTTAGCCCACAAAGATCTCCGCCACGGCACAGAACTGACTCACAGAAGAGGTATGGGTTTCCTAAAGTAAGGGCTAGATTCAACGTGTAGCAGAAGCTCCGCATTATAGAGCAATTTAAATGTAAAGATAATTTCAGATTGGGCGGACATATGCAGCATTTACCGTTAATGCAGTCTTCACGAACCTAGAAACATTTGCTTTAAATTGAAATCTCTGATATTTTAACAATATGCATTGACTCCAGGCCTTAATCTACTTCTGACCACCTAAGATAGAACTACTTCTTGGCCCCGAATTTGATGACAGTCACACAACCAGAGGAGCTGGATCAAACCACAGCACCCCAAGGGGCCAATTTTCAAGCTGACTGGCCAATGTTTGGACAGGCTCAGGCAGGTGACTGGAAGAGGTGTGTGTCTCAGAGCCTTTGATGCTCTTCATTGACAGCCTAACAACACAAAACATTCAAAACCAAACACATCCAGATATGGAGGAGCAGGCTTCCAAAGTCAAGAGCTCCTCTAAGGTTGGAGCATCAAGGGTCACATATTGTATAGCCATGTTATCTTTACTCGTTATTGTTATTTGTTACTCACTGTGTATTTATTCCTCGTGTCACAATTGTTTTTCACTTTATCTGTATCTAACTCTGCATTGCTGGAAGAAGGACCTGTAAGTAATTATTTCACTGTCAGTCTACACCTGTTTACGAAGCATGTGACAAATACAATTTTATTTTATTGATTGTATGTTATTCATATTTTGTTGTCCCCACGATGAAATTGGGAGGGGACTGTGGATCTGTCTCCGTCTCTTAGTACGTTTGTACATTCGTCACACGTGATATCTCAGACAGCACTGGCCCGATTTTGACAAAACTTAAGGTGAATGATGTGTCTTGCCATAGAGATCTGGCATTTACAAAATTACACTGATTGGCCATATGGTGGCGCTATAACAAGCGATTGAAAATGGCAACTTTGAAAGGATATTCCCCTCACCCCATTTGACCTAAAGTCATGCATCATTCGCGGGGGGAGGGGTGTCATGTTTACTGTTGCATTGTTTTGTTTGGTTTCGAAGCAATCCAAAAGTTTAAGGACTAGTGGTAGACTGGTAACAACATACACTGCAACTTCTGGGCAAAAGGGAATGTGGTCCCCTGGTTTATCAAGAGCATAGATACGGGCGCCATCTTGAGCCATTCCATTCTCTCTGTCCGAGGGTAAATAAGTCTCCCCACTGAAGTACCCCGTCAAGGGTTGATTACGGTTTACAATAGACATTTCTTTTTCACAATGGTACTCCTCTCAAGGATCGGAAAACAAACCAAGTAAAGTCCCTATTGCTTATACTCTATGATTGGATCAAGATGTGTACGAGTCGCTTCAATGCAGAAATCCTTGGGATATGGGAGTGGAGGACGAACGGACAAATGGAACGGCTGCTTTACGTGTACATTGGTTCAATCATTTTACAATCTAATTATTTTTTCCTTCAGTAGAGTAGGAAAGGACTGTTTCGAGACATGCCCAATGCCAAGTGTGGTGGTTTTAGGAGCTCTCCAGATGGATGGTCTTCATGTTGACGTGTAGCAGACGTGATGCCATGTGGATGCTGTGTCACTCCTCTTGTCATGCTCAGAGCTGAGGCTCCATTATGACGTCGCTCAATCCTTACACTCTTAGAAAAAAAAGGGTTTCAAAAGGGTTATTCAGCTATCCCCATAGGAGAACCCTTTTTGGTTGAAGGTAAAACCCTTTTGGGTTCCATGTAGAACCCTCTGTGGAAAGATTTCTACATGGAACCCAATAGGGTTCTTCCTGCAACCTAAACGGTTCGACCTGGAACCAAAAAGGGTTCTTCAAAGGGTTCTCCTATGGGTACAGCCGAAGAACCCTTTTATGTTTCAGATGGCAACTTTTTTTTCCAAGAGTGTACCTCTGACATATGAGTTAGAGTTAAAGGTTGCAATTTTGTAAGCTGTATTTAATTCCTTGTATCAGGATCTAGGCGGCTGTTGCCAAATTAAATACAAACGCGCTCAAACACCCACTACACAATGAGTGTACAAAACATTAGGAACACCTTCTCTTTCCATGACACAGACTGACCAGGTAAATTCAGGTGAAAGCTATGATTTCTTACTGATGCCACCTGTTAAATTCACTTCAATCAGTGTAGATTTAGAAGCCTTGAGACAATTGAGACATGGATTGTGTATGTGTGCCGTTCAGAGGGTGAATGGGCAAGACAAAAGTTTTGAGTGCCTTTGACCGGGGTGTGGTAGTAGCTAGCAGGCACAGCGGTTTGAGTGTGTCAAGAACTCCAACGCTGCTTTGTTTTTCACATTCAGCAGTTTCCCATGTGTATCAAGACTGGTCCACCACACAAAGGACAAAGGAGGCTGACACAAATTGTGCAGAGAAACAGATGGGCTACAGTTAATCAACTGACAGTCCAGTATAACATTAGCGCCCAAAGACCCATAAAATAACATGTCATCCCTTGACACGAATGGGGTATGGCAGCCGAAAACCTTACAGAGTTCCACTTCTTTCAGCAAAAAACAAGAAGCTGCGATTGCAGTGGGCTAAGGAACAAAAACACTGGACACTGGAGAATTGGAAAACAATTTCCTGGTCTGATGAATCCCAGTTCCTGCTGCTTAGCGCTGATGGGAGGACTAAGGTATGGAGAAAACCACAAGTACATGTATCCATCATGTTGCATGTCAACATTGCAGGCTGGTGGTGGTGGTGTGATGGTGTGGGGTGTGTTTTCAGGGCACACATTGGGCCTCTTGATAAAAGTGGAGCAATGTTTGAATGCCACAGGATATCTGAACATCATTGCCAATCAGTCGCATCCCTTCAGGGCAGCAGTGTATCCATCTGCAAATGTATTTCTTCAGGAGGATAATGCCACATGCCACAAGGATAGGATTGTCCAGGAATGGTTCCACGAACATGACAGTGAATTTAGCTTACACCAGATCTCAATCCAATTGAGGATCTGTGGGATGAGATGGAACGAACTATTCGGAGTAGAGATCCACTACCAGCCAACTTGACACAACTGTGGGAAGCATTGGAGTCAACTCTTCTAATTTAGTGTAACCTGCGCGCACAACCCATTTGGAATTCCTAGTCTCTGGCAGTGTTCGGAACTGCTGATCTGCAGTTCAATAAGGCTGAGTTCCTCTCAGTCCCTACTCTTTTTGGCCCAAACGGAGACATGGATTTTTCCCAAGAGAACACTGCTACTCCACTACGACGAAGGGAAACGGAACTATTAAATGCATTGAGGAAGTTGATCCGGTATGACATGACAAATCTATTTCAGACTTATAGTGCCACCTCTGTAGTAACAACAGGCTATGAATCAGAGATTGTGGGAAGAGTTTGCTCCTTGCTGTCCCCAGTTCACCTGGCCGTGCTGCTGCTCCAGTTCCAACTGTTCTGCCTGCAGCTATGGAACCCTGACCTGTTCACCGAACGTGCTACCTGTCCCAGACCTGTTGTCCCAGACCTGCTGGAACCCTGACCTATTCACCGGACGTGCTACCTGTCCCAGACCTGCTGTTTTCAACTCTCTAGAGACAGCAGGAGCGGTAGAGATACTCTCAAAGATCGGCTATGAAAAAGCCAACTGACACTTACTCTTGTGTTACTGACTTGTTGCACCTTCGACAACTACTATGATTATTATTATTTGACAATGCTGGTCATTTATGAACATTTGAACATCTAGGCCATGTGCTGTTATAATCTCCACCCGGCACAGCCAGAAGAGGACTGGCCACCCCTCAGCCTGGTTCCTCTCTAGGTTTCTTCCTAGGTTTTGGCCTTTCTAGGGAGTTTTTCCTAGCCACCGTGCTTCTACACCTGCATTGCTTGCCGTTTGGGGTTGTAGGCTGGGTTTCTGTACAGCACTTTGTGATATCAGCTGATGTAAGAAGGGCTATATAAATAAATTTGATTTGATTTGTTGCCATCAATACAAATACAGTACATGTGGCTAACTATATCGATCAAGTATTTTTGCCTATGCATACGTTTGAAACATATGCTGAGTGTACAAAACATTAGGAACACCTTGTAATATTGAGCTGCATCCCCTTTTTCTCTCAGAACAGCCTCAATTCGTCGGGGCATGGACTAGAAGGTGTCAAAAGTGTCACCACCATGGGCCCGTGTGGCTCAGTTGGTAGAGCATGTCACTTGCAATGCCAGAGTTGTAGGTTTGATTCCCACAGGGGACCAGTACGAAAATGTATGCACTCAATACTGTAAGTTGCTCTGGACAAGTGCTTCTGCTAAATGACAAAAACAATGTAAATCAGGGTAGATGAAGGGCATGAGACAGTAGAAAATAAATAAATGAATAGTTTCAAATAAAATACATGCAAAATATACTGAACAAAAATATAAGAGTATTTGGCAGCACGTCTAACCGGCCTCACAGCCTCAAACCACGCGTATGATGTTGTGTCGGCGAGCAGTTTGCCGACATCAACGTGGTGAACAGAGTGCCTCATGGTGGCGGTGGGGCTATGGTATGAGCAGGCATAAGCTATGGACATCGAACACAATTGCATTTTACTCGATGGCAATTTGAATGCACAGAAATACTGTGACGAGATCCTGAAGCCCATTGTAAGACCCATTGTTTTTAAGGTATCTGTGACCAACAGATGAATATCTGTATTCCCAGTCGTGAAGTCCATAGATTAGGGCCTAATGAATTTATTTCAGTTGACTGATTTCCTCATATGAACTGTAACTCAGAATAGTCTTAGAAATTGTTCTGTGTTGCGTTTATATTTTTGTTCAGTATAATTGACAGCTGATTATCAGCTTTTCTCAAAACCAAAATGAGTATAACATCCGGGCATTTAATCGATTTTTGAAATGTCACATACTATAAAACATAAATTTTTTGCATACTGAAACATCCTACTATTTAGGACGCAAGTATGGGTATTTGGACGCGGCCACTGTAATACAAGCTACTTACCCAACTGTCACTACTGTACTGCCAATAGACTGTGAGACACACACAGTATAACAAGCCACAAACACTAAGCAGCAAGCAGCAGTCAAACAGTAAACACACACACACAATATAGTGAAAGGAGTGTACATTAGTTGTCAGGCGTGATCACTGGGAGCCTATATTTCTCTGTGGCCAGTCCCTGGACACATACCTCCCAACAAAATCCAACCAAAATCACAAATGAATAGCTGGAAAGAGCTGGTCCATGACAACTACATATGTACAGTAATGATGCACATTGGTGCATATTAATTGTGATGTTGGAGGAGTGGCGATCCATGCATGGAGTAGTATTCCATGTATCCTTACACTGCAGGGAGTGGGAAAAGTCTGCGAATAATTATTCTCCTTCATGGAGTGACTACAAGGCTTACGGCATTACATAATTGGGATCAACTGGATTTAGTTACCAGGGTGCTACAAGTACAGTATGGCTCAATATACAACATCACTACTGACGAAGTAGCCTACTTCTTCTAGCCTATCTGAATTAACTGAGAGGAAGCTCTGACATCATGACATGAACGTCTGTATAAAATAGTGAATAACAGCCCCATTGACACAGGCTCTTCTTTTCAGATGGAGTCTGAATGACAAAATTAGGCATGTCCTTGGTACCCTAACACTATACTACACAGCATATAAAGATATGAGAAAGAGAGAGAGAGTTCAAGAGGAATAGTAAGCCCCTCAATTATCTCAAGCAGACACATTCCACTGAACTGGACTTCCCAGGGGCTCTATGGGGGGGGGGGGGGGGGTCTCATGGGGTGCTCTTTCATGGCTCAGAGTCCCGGAGAGGGCCCAAGGACCCTGATAAGGCCTGACAACAGATGGCCATTACCCGTAGTGAGGCTGACAGCCTGACTGCTCCTTATCTCACCTAGCGGATGGGAACAGGACCTCCAACCCCCAGAAGGTCCCCAAAGGAACCTTTGTTGTCAGCATGACCGAGCAGAAGGTCAAACAAAGAGGCCCTCTATCTTTACCAGGCGGTGGTGGAACGATTCTGGAGGACAATCACACCTGTGTCTATGTGTCACAGTATAGAGTAAGCCTAAGTACCAGTAGATAGATGTATTATGTAAAGGCGTATTTGTTGAAAATATATGTTGAAAATGTTTCCTTGTTATTTTGAAATGCACATAATAACAGTGCAAACAACTTCCTTCTGATGGAAATGAGGATGGAATCAATGTGTGCAGAGCCTGAACGTGATGATAGAAGATAAACAGGTGCAGATCACGAGTTTTGGGTAATTGGGAACATCCATTTTGTATGTTTTATTCAAATAATTAACAACAGCTCCATGTCCAATCAGAGCACTAAACCTGGTAAGGGGCTAAACCAATCAGAAACGGGAGTGGTGAGGTCATGGTATAATGGCACCGGAGGAGATGGCTGCCGTTTTACGGTCCCCTAACCAATTGTGCTATTGTGTGTGTTTTTTTGCATTATTTGTAACTTATTTTGTACATAATGTTTCTGCCACCGTCTCTTATGACCGAAAAGAGCTTTGAGATATCAGGACAGCGATTACTCACCCCGTACTGTAAGAACCCGACAAGGCCCTCATCCCCGTCATTCGCAGGAGAAAGAGAAGGAGATATCGGGGACGTAGGTCTGGGTGCCTTGTATGGATCCGATGGTGAGTGGGTAATCTAATATGCCAACGTAAAATCACTGGATAATAAAATAGATGAACAACAAGAACATATGTCTTACCAACAGGACATTAAAAACTGTAATATCTTATGTTTCACCGAGTCGTGGCTGAACGACGACATGAATAACATACAGCTGGCGGGTTTTACACTTTTTCAGCAGGATAGAACAGCTGGTGGACGAAATCTTAGGAAGTCTCTAGGTTTTGCTCTCCTGAGGAAGAGTATCTCATGATAAGCTGTAGACCACACTATTTACTAAGAGAGTTTCCATCTATATTTAATCTATATTCTTCATAGCAGTCTAGCAGTCCATCACAGTCCACCGCAGTCCCCCACAAACCGATAATGGCACAAAGGCCGCACTCAATGAGCTGTAGTAGGCCATAAGCCAACAAGAAAATGCTCATCCAGAGGTGGCGCTCCTAGTGTCCGGGGACTTTAATGCAGGGAAACTTAAATCCATTTGACCTCATTTCTACCAGCATGTTACGTGTGCAACCGGAGGAAAAAAAACTCTAGACCACCTGTACTCCACACACACAGACGCGTACAAAGCTCTCCCTCGCCCTCCATTTGGCAAATCTGACCATAATTCTATCCTCCTGAATTCTGCTTACAAGCAAAAACTAAAGCAGAAAGCACCAGTGACTCAGTCAATAAAAAAATGGTCAGATGAAGCAGATGCTTAGCTACTGTTTTGCTAGTACAGACTGGAATATGTCCCGGGATTCTTCCGATGGCATTGAGGAGTACACCACATCGGTCACTGGCTTCGTCAATAAGTGCATCGATGACATCGGCCCCACAGTGACTGTATGTACATACCCCAACCAGAAGCCATGGATTACAGGCAACATACGCACTGAGCTAAAGGCTACAGCTGCCGCTTTCAAGGAGTGGGACTCTAACCCGGAGCTAATATGAAATCCCGCTATGCCCTCCGACGAACCATCAAACAGGCAAAATGTCAATACAGGACTAAGATCGAACCGTACTACACCAGCTCCAATGCTCGTCGGATGATGCAGGGCTTGCAAACTATTACAGACTACAAAGGGAAGGACAGCAGTGAGCTGCCCAGTGACACAAGCCTACCAGACAAGCTAAATTACTTATATGCTCGCTTCGAGGAAAGCAATACTGAAACATGCATGAGAGCATCAGCTGTTCTGGATGACTGTGTTATCACGCTCTCTGTAGCCGATGTGAGTAAGACCTTTAAACAGGTCAACATCCACAAGGCCGCAGGGCCAGACGGATTACCAGGATGTGTACTCCAAGCCTGCGCTGACCAACTGGCAAGTGTCTTCACTGACATTTTCAATCTGTCCCTGACTGAGTCTGTAATACCAACATGTTTCAAGCAGACCACCATAGTCCCTGTGCCCAAGAACACTAAATTAACCTGCCTAAATGACTACTGACTCGTAGCACTCACGTCTGTAGCACTCACGTCTGTAGCCTCCCACACTGACCTTTCCCACCTGGACAAAAGGAACACCTATGTGAGAATGCTGTTCATTGACTACAGCTCAGCATTCAACAACATAGTGCCCTCAAAGCTTATCACTAAGCTAAGGACCCTGGGACTAAACACCTCCCTCTGCAACTGGATCCTGGACTTCCTGACAGGCCGCCCCCAGGTGGTAAGGGTAGGTAACAACACAGCTACCACACTGATCCTCAACACGGGGGCCCCTCAGGGGTGCATGCTCAGTCCACTCCTGTACACCCTGTTCACTCATGACTGCATGGCCAGGCACGACTCCAACACCATCATTAAGTTTGCCGATGACACAACAGTGGTAGGCCTGATCACCAACAGCGATGAGACTTTCTATAGGAAGGAGGTCAGCAACCTGGCCGTGTGGTGCCAGGACAACAACCTCTCCTCAACATGATCAAGATAAAGGAGGTGATTTTGGACTATAGGAAATGGAAGACTGAGCACGCCCCATTCTCATTGATGGGGCTGTAGTGGATCATGTTGAGAGCTTCAAGTTCCTTGGTGTCCACATCACCAGCAAACTATCATGGTCCAAACACACCAAGACAGTCGGGAAGAGGGCACGACAAAGCCTATTCCCCCTCAGGAGACAGAAAAGATTTGGCATGGGTCCTCAGATCCTCGAAAGGTTATACAGCTGCTCCATCGAGAGCATCCTGACTGGTTGCATCACCGCCTGCTATAGCAACTGCTCGGCCTCCGACCGCAAGGCACTACAGTAGTGCGTATGGCCCAGTACATCACTGGGGCCAAGCTTCATGCCATCCAGGACCTCTATACCAGGCGGTGTCAGAGGAAGGCCCTAAGAATCTTCAAAGACTCCAGCCACCCTAGTCATAGACTGTTCTCTCTGCTACCGCATTGCAAGCGGTACCGGAGTGCCAAGTCTAGGTCCAAAAGTCTTCTTAACAGCTTCTTCCCCCAAGCCATAAGATTCCTGAACAGCTAATCAAATAGCTACCCAGACTATTTGCATTGCCCCCACTTTTGTACGCTGCTGCTACTCTCTGTTTATTATCTATGCGAACTCACTTTAACACTACCTACATGTACATATTACCTCAATTACCTCGACTAACTATTGCCCCGCACACTGACTCTGTACCGGTACCCCCTGTATATATGTCACGTCCTGACCCTAGTAAGATTGTTTTTTCTAGTGTGTTTGTGGGCAGTTGCTTTCTGTTTAGTTGTGTTCTGTGTAGACTTCAGTACCTGACAGAACTGTTAGCTGATCGTTTTTCTCTTTGTTATTTTCTTTAGTGTTCTGAGTTTAATAAACAGTTATTATGAGCACTCAACATGCTGCACCTTGGTCCCCTCTATACGACAGCCGTTACAATATAGCCTCACTATTGTTATTTTACTGCTGCTCTTTAGTTATTTGTTACTATCAAATTACTTTAACACTTATTTTTCTTAAAAATGCATTGTTGGTTAAGTGCTTGTAAGTTAGAATTTCACTGTAAGGTCTACACCTGTTGTATTCGGCGCATGTGACAAATAACATTTGATTTGATTAATCTAACATGACATGACTCCTTGATATCACTCTAAACAAAGGAAGATCTTGTCTGAGCAGTGGACCTTGGTGGGAGGATCTATAGGAGGGCTCATTGGAATTAATCAATGGAATGGAGTTAAACACGTTGTTTCTGTGTGTTTGATGTTTGGTCCTATTCCATTTATACCATTCCTGCAATTACAATGAGCCTGTCCTCCTATAGCTCCTCCCACCAGCTTTCTCTGAGCCTGAGGTACCATAAGGTACGGTGTATGAGTGTGTGTTGAAATGGTTTTGGGCTTGGGTAAATTTTTCCATGAGTCAGGATGAGTATGGAACTAACCCTCTAATGATGTGTTGCATTCTGCCCACAGATAGGCAGGCCTACAGTATGTAGGTGAGCTAATGATGATCCCCATCTCAGAGGAAGATTTCCAGGATACAAATTATGTGAGTGACTCAATTTGGGTCATAGATGGAAACAGGTATTTGCTGGCTCTAGTCACTCCCCGCTGCAACTTCATCTTGAAATAGTGACCCCTGGATGACCTGCTGAGTATTCCACATCAGTAAAGCACTCAAAAAGCCCTTGAGGCCATTTACATTTTCATTTACGTCATTTAGCAGACGCTCTTATCCAGAGCGACTTACAAATTGGTGCATTCACCTTATGATATCCAGTGGAACAACCACTTTACAATAGTACATCTATATATTTTTTTTTTTGGGGGGGGGGGGAGTAGGGAGGGAGGGTTAGAAGGATTACTTTATCCTATCCCAGGTATTCCTTAAAGAGGTGGGGTTTCAGGTGTCTCCGGAAGGTGGTGATTGACTCCGCTGTCCTGGCGTCGTGAGGGAGCTTGTTCCACCATTGGGGTGCCAGAGCAGCGAACAGTTTTGATTGGGCTGAGCGGGAACTGTGCTTCCGCAGAGGTAGGGAGGCAAGCAGGCCAGAGGTGGATGAACGCAGTGCCCTTCTTTGGGTGTAGGGACTGATCAGAGCCTGAAGGTACGGAGGTGCCGTTCCCCTCACAGCTCCGTAGGCAAGCACCATGGTCTTGTTGCAGATGCGAGCTTCAACTGGAAGCCAGTGGAGTGTGCGGAGGAGCGGGGTGACGTGAGAGAACTTGGGAAGGTTGAACACCAGACGGACTGCGACGTTCTGGATGAGTTGTAGGGGTTTAATGGCACAGGCAGGGAGCCCCGCCAACAGCGAGTTGCAGTAATCCAGATGGGAGATGACAAGTGCCTGGATTAGGACCTGCGCCGCTTCCTGTGTAAGGCAGGGTTGTACTCTGTGAATGTTGTAGAGCATGAACCTAAAGAATCGGGTCACCGCATTGATGTTAGCGGAGAACGACAGGGTGTTGCCAAGGGTGACGCCAAGTCTCTGGTCTGGGAGGAGGACACAATGGAGTTGTCAACCGTGATGGCGAGATCATGGAACGGGCAGTTCTTCCCCGGGAGGAAGAGCAGCTCCGTCTTGCCGAGGTTCAGCTTGAGGTGGTGATCCGTCATCCACACTGATATGTCTGCCAGACATGCAGAGATGCGATTCGCCACCTGGTTATCAGAAGGGGGAAAGTGGCAACAAACGACAGGTCAATGAAAGGCAGAGGTCGGTAATCCAGATCAGAGTCCAAAAGGTACAGAACAGCAGGCAGTCTCAGGGTCAGGGCAGGCAGAGGTCAATAATCCAGTGTGGTGGGGCAAGGTACAGGACGGCAGGCAGTCTCAGGACAGGCAGAATGGTCAAAACCGGGAAAACTAGAAAACAGGAACTATAGAAAAGACAGGAGCAAGGGGAAAACGCTGGTAGGCTTGACGAACAAAACGAACTGGCAACAGGCAAACAGAGAGCACAGGTATAAATATACAGGGGATAATAAGGGGAGATGGGAGACACCTGGTGAAGGGTGGAGACAAGCACAAAGACAGGTCAAACAGATCAGGGTGTGACAATGTGGTACCATTCCATCACTTCATTATAACATCTTCGGTCTCATACGTTTACGTGACACCCAGAATGTATTGTATAATGTCAACAAATATGGCGCCACACATAGATGGCAATTCGCTTAGCATTAGCTCATTATAATCAGTACAACCTTCAAAAAAGTATTTTACACACATCATAGGTGTCCATTACAATCTATGGAATAATATGACTGCTTTATTTGTCACCAGTACTTGAAAACATGTGAATAAAACTGTAAATACATTATGCCTCTTAAATACAGGACGTAAATCTAAAATGGATTCAATTGTTTTTTCCCTCATCAATCTACACACGATATCGCATAATGACAAAGCAAAAAATATATACACTGCTCAAAAAAATAAAGGGAACACTAAAATAACACATCCTAGATCTGAATGAATGAAATAATCTTATTAAATACTTTTTTCTTTACATAGTTGAATGTGCTGACAACAAAATCACACAAAAATAATCAATGGAAATCCAATTTATCAACCCATGGAGGTCTGGATTTGGAGTCACACTCAAAATTAAAGTGGAAAACCACACTACAGGCTGATCCAACTTTGATGTAATGTCCTTAAAACAAGTCAAAATGAGGCTCAGTAGTGTGTGTGGCCTCCACGTGCCTGTATGACCTCCCTACAACGCCTGGGCATGCTCCTGATGAGGTGGCGAATGGTCTCCTGAGGGATCTCCTCCCAGACCTGGACTAAAGCATCCGCCAACTCCTGGACAGTCTGTGGTGCAACGTGGCGTTGGTGGATGGAGCGAGACATGATGTCCAAGATGTGCTCAATTGGATTCAGGTCTGGGGAACGGGCGGGCCAGTCCATAGCATCAATGCCTTCCTCTTGCAGGAACTGCTGACACACTCCAGCCACATGAGGTCTAGCATTGTCTTGCATTAGGAGGAACCCAGGGCCAACCGCACCAGCATATGGTCTCACAAGTGGTCTGAGGATCTCATCTCGGTACCTAATGGCAGTCAGGCTACCTCTGGCGAGCACATGGAGGGCTGTGCGGCCCCCCAAAGAAATGCCACCCCACACCATGACTGACCCACCGCCAAACCGGTCATGCTGGAGGATGTTGCAGGCAGCAGAACGTTCTCCACGGCGTCTCCAGACTCTGTCACGTCTGTCACATGTGCTCAGTGTGAACCTGCTTTCATCTGTGAAGAGCACAGGGCGCCAGTGGCGAATTTGCCAATCTTGGTGTTCTCTGGCAAATGCCAAATGTCCTGAACGGTGTTGGGCTGTAAGCACAACCCCCACCTGTGGACGTCGGGCCCTCATACCACCCTCATGGAGTCTGTTTCTGACCGTTTGAGCAGACACATGCACATTTGTGGCCTGCTGGAGGTCATTTTGCAGGGCTTTGGCAGTGCTCCCCCTGCTCCTCCTTGCACAAAGGCGGAGGTAGCGGTCCTGCTGCTGGGTTGCTGCCCTCCTACGGCCTCCTCCACGTCTCCTGATGTACTGGCCTGTCTCCTGGTAGCGCCTCCATGCTCTGGACACTACGCTGACAGACACAGCAAACCTTCTTGCCACAGCTCGCATTGATGTGCCATCCTGGATGAGCTGCACTACCTGAGCCACTTGTGTGGGTTGTAGACTCCGTCTCATGCTACCACTAGAGTGAAAGCACCGCCAGCATTCAAAAGTGACCAAAACATCAGCCAGGAAGCATAGGAACTGAGAAGGGGTCTGTGTTCACCACCTGCAGAACCACTCCTTTGTTGGGGGTGTCTTGCTATTTGCCTATAATTTCCACCTGTTGTCTATTCCATTTGCACAGCAGCATGTGAAATGTATTGTCAATCAGTGTTGCTTCCTAAGTGGACAGTTTGATTTCACAGAAGTGTGATTGACTTGGAGTTACATTGTGTTGTTTAAGTGTTCCCTTTATTTGTTTGAGCAGTGTATATTGTTTGTGCAAATGTATAAAAAATAAAAACAGAAATACCTTATTTACATAAGTATTCAGACCCTTTGCTATGATACTTGAAATTGATCTCAGGTGCATCGTGTTTCCATTGATCATCCTTGAGATGTTTCTACATCTTGATTTGAGTCCACCTGTGGTAAATTCAATTGATTGGACATGATTTGGAAAGGTACACACCTATGGTTGCAAAAGGTTGGGAACTTTCCGGTAAATTTCCGGATTTTTTTGGCCCGGGAATTTTGGGAATTTTTCTTAAATTCCCCCCCAAAAAAGTTTGTGAACCTTTTTTGTGGGATACATATAAGGCAATTCTAGGTCTTGTGGCATATTTTGGTTAAACTATCCCCAATTCAGTGTAATTGCAACCCTCTGCATGCACAGAGCATTCTTCCATCACATGTGCAGTGCACTCTTCCATCACATGTACAGCTGGTTCTCAAGATCTTGCACACTGATGAGATGCTATTGAACCCGCGCTACTACACTGTCTGAGCCAAGGACTACATGCTTTCTGGCATCCTGTCTTGTGCAGAGATCAACAAGGCCTATGGTGTTATCACTACTGTGTCTCGCCACCTTGGCCTGGATGAGGGCAAGGTTCTTGGCTGTCTGGCGAAGTACATTTCCAAGCAAGGGCTTTGGGATGGAGATGCAATATGGCAGTCGTGCCAACATATCTCATCAGCCACCTGGTGGAAGAGACTTTGTGGATCTGAGGCTCTTTCCCCTGTTGCCTCCATCATCCTCCAAATCCCACCAACATCAGCCTTCTCAGAGCGCAACTGGTCCTTGTTTGGGAACACACACACCACAGCATGCAACAGGTTGACCAATACAAGGTTTGAAAAATTGGTGGCCATCCAGGCAAATTTGAGGCTTTTTGAGCCTGACAACGAGCCATCCTCAACAAGGTTCGAAAGTGACAGTGAAGATGAGGCCTCAGAGTCTGATGTTCAAGAGGTGGACATTGAGGAGGTCCAGGGAGAAGACATGGAAGAATGAGAGGAAGACAACCAAAGCTTTAGTTTCTAGACTATCATTATACAGATGTATGTTGAAAACGTTTTTGGAGATACAATGGATCATTGGGGATCATTCAATATTCCCTTTCTTAACTAAATTGTTTTTTTTCTATTTGAAGGATTTAATCATTTGCATTCTACTTATGATAAGGTAAAGGTTTATGTTTCTGTCTCCATATGATATGGTAAATATATCCAATGCAAAAAACATCTACATTTAAATGGTCTTAATATTAATTTGTATACAGAGATGACCAGTTTACAGAGGAGAATAGAGTGCAGTGATGTGTCCTATAAGGAGCATTGGTGGCAAATCTGATGGCCGAAGGGATAAGAACATCTAGCCGCTTGAGAGCACCCTTACCTACCGATCTATAAATTATGTCTCCATAATCTAGCATGGGTAGGATGGTCATCTGAATCAGGGTTAGTTTGGCAGCTGGGGTGAAAGAGGAGCGATTACGATAGAGGAAACCAAGTCTAGATTTAACTTTAGCCTGCAGCTTTGATATGTGCTGAGAGAAGGACAGTGCACCGTCCAGCCATACTCCCAAATACTTGTATGAGGTGACTACCTCAAGCTCTAAACCCTCAGAGGTAGTAATAACACCTGTTGGAAGAGGGGCCTTCTTCTTAC
Organism: Salmo trutta; assembly: GCF_901001165.1. Classification (NCBI taxonomy): domain Eukaryota; kingdom Metazoa; phylum Chordata; class Actinopteri; order Salmoniformes; family Salmonidae; genus Salmo; species Salmo trutta. Next base: position 27,430,172 of record NC_042961.1, on the reverse strand, counting down.
CAAACCACATGACCTTTGTTTTGGAGGTGTTCAGAACAAGGTTAAACGCAGAGAAAGATTGTTGGACACTAAGAAAGCTTTGTTGTAGAGCATTTAACACAACATCCGGGGAGGGGCCAGCTGAGTTTAAGACTGTATCATCTGCATATAAATGGATGAGAGAGATTCCTACTGCCTGAGCTATGTTGTTGATGTAAATTGAGAAGAGCGTGGGGCCTAGGATCGAGCCTTGGGGTACTCCCTTGGTCAAAGGCAGTGGCTGAGACAGCAGATTTTCTGACTTTATACACTGCACTCTTTGAGAGAGGTAGTTAGCAAACCAGGCCAAAGACGCTTAGAGACACAAATACTCCTTAGCCGGCCCACAAGAATGGAATGGACTACTGTATCAAAAGCTTTGGCCAAGTCAATAAAAATAGCAGCGCAATATTGCTTAGAATCAAGGACAATGGTGACATCATTGAGGACCTTTAAGGTTTCAGTGACACATCCATAACCTGAGCGGAAACCAGATTGCATACCAGAGAGAATACTATAGACATCAAGAAAGCCAGTCAGTTGATTATTGCCAAGTGTTTCCAACACTTTGATAAACAGGGCAAAACAGGCCTATAAATAAAGGACAAACTGTGGCTGCCTTCCTTGCAATGGGAACCTCCCCAGAAAGGAGAGACAGGTTAAAAAGGTTGGAGATAGGCTTTGCGATGATAGGGACAGCAACCTTAAAGAAGAAAGGGTCTAAACCATCTGACCCAGATGTTTTTTTGGGGTCAAGTTTAAGGAGCTCCTTTAGCACATCGGACTCAGTGACTGCCTGCAGGGAGAAACTTTGTAGCGGGGCAGGGAAAAAAGAGGCAGAAGCATCAGGGATAGTCACATTAGAATGTGCAAATCTTGAGGTGGATTAAATCTGCAAGATCATGGTCGAACCAGGGGCTAAACCTGTTTTTAATTCTAATTTTATTTATGGGAGTGTGTTTGTTAAAAATACCACTGAAAATATCAAAAAAGAAGTTCCAAGCATCTTCGACAGAGCTGATTCTATACCATTTTACAGAGACCCATTCATGAAGGAAGGCTTGCTCATTAAAGTTTTTTTAGCAAGTGTCTATTACAAATCAGGACAGGTCGTTTCACTGAGCAGCCATTATGAACACAGGCTGTAAAACAGTGGTCACTAAGGTCATTACACAAAACACCAGACTGATACCTATCAGGATTATTTATGAGGATAACATTGAGGAGACTAGCCTTTTCTGGGTGTTTGGAGTCATACCTTGTCGGATTGGTGATAATCTGAGAAAGATTTAGGGAGTCCCATTGCTTTAAAACTTTGTAAAGTGGTTTAAGCATGTCCCAGTTTAGGTCACCTAGCAGGACAAATTCAGACTTAGTGTAATGGGCCAGGAGAGAGCTTAGGGCAGGTAGGGTACATGCCGGTGCTGACAGAGGACAATAGCACCCAGCAACAGTCAACAAAGAGCTATTTGAAAGTTTAATGCTTAAAACCAGAAAATCTAATTGTTTGGGTCAGACTTGGTAGAGACAACCGAGCACTGAAGGTGATCCTTGGTAAAGATTGCCACCTCCCCACCTTTGGAAGATCTGTCTTGCTGAAAATGGTTATAACCAGAAAGGTTAACATCAGTATACAAAACACTCTTCCTTATCCACGTCTTAGTAATGACCAACACATCTGGATTGGAGCTGTGAACCCACACTTTCAATTGATCCATTTTAGGTAATAAGCTTCCAGTGTTAACGTGCAGAAAACCCAGGCTTTTACGAGAGCAGAAATCAGTGAATCAGATATCGGAGCACAAGTCAGAATTGGGGCTAGCAACAGTAGGTGGGCTAGGGTGTACATGCACATTTCCAGATATCATCAACAGTAATACAATCAGGGCACGGCATAGTACAATGAGAGCTCTGCAGTGCTGATTTATGACATCTGAATGTGCATCAGATGGCAACAAGATCATATTGTACAGCAAGTTCATCAGGTAACATGAATACAAAGCCGGCGAGAGGTGGTTGGAATAGGATGGGAGGCCAAAAGTCTGTGAAACCAATAGAGAGTCAGAGTCCCGAGTGTGGTAACAAACATAGTCTGTCCCACGGGTTGGTAAAGAAAGTTTATAGTCAACAAAGTATGCAGGAGTCATGAGGCAAATAGCAAAATAGCAAGATGCACAAGAAAAAAACAAAATATTTAACGACTTGTAAGTTCAGAGCCATTGTAAGTTCAGAGTCACTTGCTCCAACAGTGCGTGTGTGCTGGAGGCGAGCGAAAGCTCGGGAGAGAGAGAGGGGTGAGTGTGGTGGAGGTACCTGTACCAGACAGGGGAGACAGGCCAGGGCAGACGGTGAACAGATCGCTAGGTGGAATCCAATGCAGCAGAGCAGCAGGCAATGGGAGTAGGTGTGTGTCACACCTACTTGGAAGAAGCTTTTATTTCTGGAGGTAGATTTCTTGTAGAAAATGCCAGTGAATGGTCTTTGAACAGCAGGAGGGGGCTTCAGAGGACTCTTCAAAGACTCCTGACACTTGTTGGGCCAAAACCCTTTTACTTCACACCTTGGTGCTAATTGAATTTGTATCTGGTCTGTCCTTTCAAGCCTGAGACTCAGTTCCAGGTTGGAATGGTGTCCTCAGGTCTCTGCTGTTTGTTTACTAGAGCACCCTCTGTATAGCTTGGATTTCCAAGGTTTTCTTTTTGAAAACCTTGGAAGCAGTAATCTCTCGGTGTCACGACTCCCGCCGAAGTCGGCCCCTCTCCTTGTTCGGGCGGCGTTCGGCGGTCGACGTCACCGGCTTACTAGTTACCACCAATCAATGTTTCACTGTTCGTTTGGTTTTGTCTTTATTGTGTACACCTGTTTTTGATTTCCCTAATTATGTTCATTATTTAACCCTCTGCCTTTCCTGTTTGTCTTGTCTGTGATTGTTTCCTGTCTTGTGGTTGTTGGTGTTTTTTTAAACCATGTTATTTTCTGTGAGAAGTTTATTGATAAATTTGAGTAAACACGTTTTGTTTACACTTATTCCTGTGTCCTGCGCCTGACTCCTCTACTTCTCAATAGAAACCATTACACTCGGGTTAATTTTGGTCACAATTAGGTTGTAGGTTTGTAGTTTTGATCTGGAGCGAAGGCCATGCTGTGGAGAGTAGCATCCTGCATATGTACCTGCCAAAAAAATACAAGTTTTTCTAACTACAAATCTATCCTTTTGTAAAAACTTGTTGAAAGATGTGAGAGCTCCCATTTAGCTGTGTTTCTCCATGAGGGCCCACGCCAAATCTTTTCAGCCTCCTGAGGGGAAGAGGTGCTGCCGTACCCTCTTCACGACTGTGCAGGTGTGTGTGGACCATGTTAAGTCCCCAAGAACACAGTGGCCTCCATCATTCTTAAATGGAATCATTTTGGAACCACCAAGACCCTTCCTAGTGCTGGCCGCCCGGCCAAACTAAACAATCGGGGGAAAAGGGCCTTGGTCAAGGAGGTGACCAAGAACCTGATGGTCATCCTCTGTGGAGGATCTCTGCTGCACTCCACCAATCAGGCCGTTATGGTAGAGTGGTCAGACGGTAGCCGCTCCACAGTAAAAGGCACATGACAGCCGGATTGGAGTTTGCCAAAAGGCACCTAAAGGACTCTCAGACCATGAGAAACAAGATTCTCTGGTCTGAGGAAATCCAGATTGAACTCTTTGGCCTGAATACCAAGCGTCACGTCTGGAGGAAACCTGGCACTGTCCCAATGGTGAAGCATGGTAGTGGCAGCATCATGCTGTGGGGATGTTTTTCAGTGGCAGGGACTGGGAGACTAGTCAGGATCAAGGGAAAGATGAATGGATCAAAGTAGAGAGAGATCCTTGATGAAAACCTGCTCCAGAGCACCCAGGACCTCAGACTGGGGTGTAGGTTCACCTTCCAACAGGACAACAACCCTAAGCACACAGTCAAGACAATGCAGGAGTGGCTTCGGGGCAAGTCTCTGCATCTCCTGCATCTCTTTCACCGCCAATTCCTCTTTCGAGTCCCAGGGATTAGGGCCTGGACCAGAGTAAGCAGAATGTCCAGAGTTGCCGAATTGTTGAAGTAGACATTTCCATCCATATTGAGGTTAGTGATCGATGTTCTGATGACCAGAAGCTGTTTTTAGTCATTGGAAATGATGGTGGAGACATTATATACAAAAAAAACGGTTACGATCTGTGGTCAGGAGCCCGTAAGACAGCTACTACCAACTGCAGCCGCTCACGATTTGTCAGCTCAGCTCATACTGCAGTTACACCTCAAACACCGCCAAAACATCTGCTATGTGGATGTCAGCCAACGCGGGTTAACGCTCAATCTGATTGAATTGATGCCTTAGTAACACTGGCCAATTTGCTGTGTATCAACGTTTGCTGTACATACGTGCTCCATAGAAGCTAGAACAATTGAATGTGATAAGAGGGCAAAAACAGTGTAACAATAGAACACCATTTATTTCCTGGTCTACTGTGAGTTTCACCTCATTGCTCCTCTGTATGACTCTGTGATATCAGTGACATGTCACAAATCTCTTAAAGCAGACTACGGGACAAATACTTTCTTTACACGAACACATTCCTTGAGAACAACTGACAGATTTCCTGTTCATGTCCTATTTGTGGACAATCGTCATGCTCTACGCAGTAGCTGTGAAAAGGGCATACATTCTTGTCTATTAATAGGCAAACTGTAATCAGTATTTTTTATGAAATGAGGTAACATTTACCACATAAGGCTCTCTTTCAACAAAAGTGACAGTTCCAGACCATTTTTCAAACTATACCAAGTTAATTTGACATGTGTTACTGACAATCACCTGCTACTGACCAATGATTTATTCTTTACCACAAGTACCTTATTTTCTAAGTTATGGGTTCCAAAACAGTTTGTGCATGAGCGTGACCCATCTAAATGTCATTACCGAAACAATGTTTCGAATCACAGTTCATTCTTAAGCTGTGACCCTCCAATGGGTCTCAACCCTGGTGGCCTAAGACCTTGTTGCTTATCCCAACCACCACCCCTGACATGCACGTACACACGCACACATGCACACACACCTGCTAATTGGGCAACTAAAAGTACATTAAAATTCTTCCCCGAATGGTTGGCACATCAACGTTGCATGTGAGTGGAACTGAATTGGAAATGATACTGGATGCAAAACATATCCAGTACATCTTTTCCCTTTTCTTTTCATGTAGCTATGTTTTTTTTTCACACAGCTAAACCAAATACCAGGAAGTTGTAAATCGTTTGATAAAAGGGACAGACAAAATGGCACCACAGTGTTCTTCACCGGCCTATAGATGGCTTGTCCTGTTTTTTTTTTTTACTTTGTCCCAAACACTAGGACAACAAAAACAAGCACACCCAGCTCTCTCCCATTACTGAGTCAACACAACAACATTAAATCACCACGCAATGAAATCAAAGAATTTTCATATAATAATAAAAAAATCTCAATCTTTTTTGTCCAAATTTAAACAACTTAAAGTAAGGAATTAGAAAAAAGAAAGTCAGATTTCAAAAGTGCATGAATCACTGTATATTGACCTATTGTGGCATATTGTGGAAACACAAAATGTAACAATTAAAAAACAAGGCAAAGCAGTAGGCCTAACTGTAATTTAAAAATAAATGTTTAACAGTACATATGCACATGAATAACAAACCAATAAAAAACAGTAATTAATACATCAAAAGATAATGCCCTATGTCCGGGTAATTTAAATATATATATATTTTATTTCTCATTGTTGAACATAAATGACCATAAAAATACCAGCAAATCAGCTCCAAGTTATTTTAATTTTGGAAATCTGTTCCAAGGTATACCCACGCATAATAGAGAGATATATGTTATTGTATACAAATGTAAGCAAGGTTTGAAATGATTATGTTTTAGTTAAATATACAGTATCTGTTCGGGCTTCTTGCGGTGAATTGGCAGTCTACAAATTATTTGTAATTATGTTCCGGCCCCCGATCCGGCCCCCGCGGCTGAATCGAGTTGATGATCCCTGCCCTACGTCATGATGAATTGTGGAAGGGTTGAAGTTTCAAAGTCCCACCCAAGATGTTGTTATTGCTGTCACTTGTAAATACAGAAACGAACATGGTTCCAGTGTGGTTCTTACCTATAGTCTCACACTGGAGCTGAATGCGGATGAGAGCAGGGCTTTACTCTGTAAGCATGTTGCTCACACGACTAATAAAGTTGTGAAGGAAAACAGCACAATGTGAGTTGATATTTTCCCAGGGTGGGACACACAGTGGAGTGAGTGCACCCAGTATGCCTTAATTCCTGTAAAAAGAACCTGTTATTGTTTCTGTCCATGATGATAAAATCGCTCTCAGAGGTGGAGTCACACGATACAGAGTTTCACACAAACAAAACATTAGGTAAAAAGGTAGTAACATGCTTTTCAAAACACAGTTTTTACTCAATGTTGAAAAAAATATTTATATAAATATTATTCAAATGTTTGTGGCTCTGTAAAGCAGAGGTAAGTTCTCATGCTTGTCTTATAAAAGTGAATCCTACTGTATTTTGTTGTTGGTAATAAAAGGTAATAACTCTCTCACAGTCATTAAAATAACTGTACAATGGGGGGGAACTTTGACATCAATTAGCAATGAGCTAACAAATTAAAACAAAGGTTTGTCACTAAGTCCTGTTCGAAAGTGTTAAATTCAGCACACTCCTCCGAACACGTGGAAGGAATTTTCAGGGCTTACTACGCACCACAATGAGAAAGCTCTCAATGCCACTATCAGCAAGCAGGACAATTACTGAATGCTTAAGTCAGATTTCAAGCCCCGTTAGGAGGAGGATCTCTCTGAGTCTCAGTGTAAAAGCCAGATCCAAAAAGATTCCAGATGATAACACTCTATATACCAGCAACGTTTTAGAAAGTGGACAGGATTACGTTCAGCATTGATCCAAACACAATGTTACACGGGAAAAAGTCAACAAAGTTTAGCACGTGAAAGACTCAGCTGATAAAGGAAAGTCTTGGATGTGAATGGAGTGTTCTGAATGGCTTCCTTACAAACAGGTGTTTCTGTCTTGTGTTGTGGTAACCAGCCACTGTTTGTGCTGTTGCCCAGTTTTTACTTCACATATTCCCATGTACGCACATCATAGGGAAGGAAGAGGGTTCACTGACTCCTAATAGGTTCTAAACAATTTCCTTAGTCACAGGGTTTGCTTCGGTTTTGTTTTTTTCTTTGGGCTTTTCTAACACTTTTGTACTGTGTATTTTTAAAGCAGGTCTCATAGATAAGTTATAGAACAGCCAACAGGCATCAATGTTGAAGTGACATATTAGTCAGACCTTCAGAATTTAGACAGTTTGACCAGGAGTTTCCTAGGGAGACGGAACTTAGGCCGGCTTTCAACTTACTCTTGAAAGTTGTAATACATTACATGGCCATTAGTATGTGGATACCTGCTCGTCGAACATCTCATTGCAAAATCATGGGCATTAACAGGGAGTTGGTCCCCCCTTTGCTTCTATAACAGCCTCCACTCTTCTGGGATGGCTTTCCACTAGATGTTGGAACATTGCTGTGGGGACTTGCTTCCATTCAGCCACAAGAGGTCGGGCACTGATGTTGGGCGATACAGCCTGGATTGCAGTCGGCGTTCCAATTCATCCCAACGGCGTTTGATGGGTTTGAGGTAAGGGCTCTGTGCAGGCAGTCAAGTTCTTCCACACCGATCTCAACAAATCATTTCTGCATGGACCTCACTTTGTGCACGGAGGCATTGTCATGCTGAAACAAGAAAGGACATTTCCCAAACGGTTGACACAAAGTTGGAAGCACAGAATCGTCTATAATGTCATTGTATGCTGTAGCGTTAAGATTTCCCTTCACTGGAACTAAGGGGCCTAGCCCAAACCATGAAAAACAGCCCCAGACCATTATTCCTCCTCCACCAAACTGCCAGATGGGGAAGCATAATTCATCCTATGGCAGAGAATGCGTTTGCACTGCTCCAGAGTCCAACAGGAGGCAAGCTTTACACCACTCCACCCAACGCTTGGCATTGCACATGGTGATCTTAGGCTTATGTGGGGCTGCTCAGCCATGGAAACCCATTCATGAAGCTCCGGACGAACAGTTCTTGTGCTGATGTTGCTTCCGAAGGCAGTTTGGAACTCAGTAGTGAGTGTTTCAACCGAGGACAGATGATTTGTACGCACTTCAGCACTCAATGGTCCCGTTCTGGGAGCTTGTGTGACTTGCCACTTTGCGCCTGAGTCATTCTTGCATATAGAGGTTTCACTTCACAATAACAGCACTTACTGTTGACCGGGGCAGCTCTAGCAGGGCAAAATTTGACAAACTGACTTGTTGGAAAGGTGGCATCCTATGATGGTGCCATATTGAAAGTCACTGAGCTCTACAGTAAGGCCATTCTACTGCCAATTTTGTATATGGAGATTGCTTGGCTGTGTGCTCCATTTTACCTGTCAGCAACAGGTGTGGCTGAAATAGCCAAATCCACTAATTTGAAGGGGTGTCCCCATACTTTTGTATATATAGTGCATTCGGAAAGTACTCAGACCCCTTGACTTTTCCACATTTTGTTATTTTGCAGCCTTATGCTGCAAAGTGGATTTTTTTTTTGTTAATCCTCATAAATCTACACACAATACCCCATAATGACAAAGTGACAACTGATTTTTTGAATTTTTTGTAAACTACTTACATAAGTATTCAGACCCTTTTAGCTCAGGTCCATCCTGTTTCCATTGTCTCAGCCTCCAGTATTTATGCTGCAGTAGTTTATGTGCCGGGGGGCTAGGGTCAGTCTGTTTCATCTGGAGTATTCTCTTGTCTTATCCGGTGTCCTGTGTGAATTTAAATATGCTCTCTCTAATTCTCTCTTTCTCTCTTTCTTTCTTTCTCTCGGAGGACCTGAGCCCTAGGACCATGCCTCGGGACTACATGGCATGATGACTCCTTGCTGTCCCCAGTCCACCTGGCCATGCTGCTGCTCCAGTTTCAACTGTTCTGCCTGCGGCTACGGAACCCTGACCTGTGGACGTGCTTGTTGCACCCTCGACAACTACAATGATTATTATTATTTGACCATGCTGGTCATTTATGAACATTTTAACATCTTGACCATGTTCTGTTATAATATCCACCCGGCACAGCCAGAAGAGGACTGGCCACCCCTCATAGCCTGGTTCCTCTCTAGGTTTCTTCCTAGGTTTTTGGCCTTTCTAGGGAGTTTTTCCTAGGGAGTTTTTCCTAGCCACCGTGCTTCTTTCACATGCATTGCTTGCTGTTTGGGGTTTTAGGCTGGGTTTCTGTACAGCACTTTGAGATTTCAGCTGATATACGAAGGGCTATATAAATACATTTGATTGAGATGTTTCTACAACTTGAGTCCACCTGTGGTAAATTCAATTGATTGGACATGATTTGGAAAGGCACACACCTGTCGATATAAGGTCCCACAGTTGACGGTGCATGTCAGAGCAAAAACCAAGTCATGAGGTCGAAGGAATTTTTCGTAGAGCTCCGAGATAGGATTGTGTCGAACAACAGATCTGGGGAAGTGTACCAAAACATTTATGCAGCATTGAAGGTCCCCCAAAAAACAGTGGCCTCCATCATTCTTAAATGGAAGAAGTTTGGAACCACCAAGACTCTTCCTAGAGCTGGCCACCCGGCCAGACTGAGCAATCGGGGGAGATGGGCCTTGGTCAGGAAGGTGATCAAGAACCCGATGGTCACTCTGGCAGAGCTCCAGAGTTCCTCTGAGGAGATGGGAAAACCTTACAGAAGGACAAAAATCTCTGCAGCACTCCACCAATCAGTCCTTTATGGTAGAGTGGCCAAACGGAAGCCACTCCTCATTAAAAGGCACAGGACAGCCCGCTTGGAGTTTGCCACAAGTCACCTAAAGCCTCTCAGACTATGAGATACAAGATTCTCTGGTCTGATGAAACCAAGATTGAACTCTTTGGACTGAATGCCAAGCGTCACGTCTGGAGGAAACCTGGCACCATCCCTATGGTGAAGCATGGTGGGGGCAGCATCATGCTGTAGAGATGTTTTTCAGTGGCAGGGATGGGGAGACTAGTCAGGATCGAGGGAAAGATGAACGGAGCAAAGTACAGAGAGATCCTTGATGAAAACTTGCTCCAGAGCACTCAGGACCTCTGATGGGGCGAAGGGTCACCTTCCAACAGGACAATGACCCTAAGCACAAAGCCAAGACAACGCAGGAGTGGCTTCGGAAACAGGTCTCTGAATGTCCTTGAATGGCCCAGCCAGAGCCCAGACTTGTACCCGATCGAACATCTCTGGAGAGTCCTGAAAATACCTGTGCACCGACACTCCCCATCCAACCTGACAGAGCTTGAGAGGATCTGCAGAGATGAGTGGGAAAAACTCCCCAAATGCAGGTGTGCCAAGTTTGTAGTGTCATACCCTGAGAAGAAGACTCAAGGCTGTAATCGCTGCCAAAGGTGCTTCAACAAAGTACTGAGTAAAGGGTCTGAATTCTTAAGTAAATGTGATATTTCAGTTTTTTGTTTTTAATACATTTGCAAACATTTCTAAAAACCTGTTTTTGCTTTGTCATTATGGGGTATTGTGCGTGGATTGATGAGGGAAAAAAACCCTTTAATACATTTTAGAATAAGGCTATAACGTAACAAAATGTGAAAATAGTCAGCGGGTCTGAATACTTTCCGAATGCACTGTACAGTGAATATAAAACATGAAAATCTAGGTTTTTAATGCACTGCATTTGACACCAACACCAGGGTTATTTTACACTAAGGAGTGTTAATTTAACACCTGAACCTACACTAGAAATGTTACACAGAAAAATCAACTCTAGGCCAATTTGCTGTGTATCATTCAGATCATATTTTTTGTGGGAATTAATTATGACTGTAGAGGTTTTGCGAGTTCTCTTTCAGGGAAAACGGTTTGACTGACTTCCTAAAACTATCCGTGTTATTCTAAAGATAGTATAGATAGATGTTGATGAAGACACCAGATTAGAGTTGGATGAGTTCTTAGAAAAGAACAATAGAAAATCAGCATTATGCATTCCATGTCATATTTCCTTCTCTACATTTCCTGCTCAGATTTTCCTTGAGCGTGTTCTCCCCTACCTCTCTGTATGTGTTCCTGAGAATGTGATGCAACAGAAAGTTGTCAGGGCAGAGCCCCCACTTATGATATACCATACTGTAACAATAACACTATGAGATCTCCTCTTACAAACCATACAGACATTATCATTTACAACACACATTCCCCCCCCACTAAAATATGCAATGAACCCAAAAAATTATACATTTTGTGTTAGTTGAAATGTTGATACATAAAGAGAAATAACATGTTATAAGTCATATTATGAGACATTATAAAGGATCATACATGCTTATAACAAGTTGCAATGCTTTAAAGAAAGTGTTACCGATACTCCTAATATCCAAGTAGTTCTTAAATGTATTCCTGTCTTTAGAACTGAACCGAAGAGCATGGGTCTGGTTCTTTTGTAAGGGGTGTGTTTGTATGTGTACGTGATAGCGTGCGAGAGTCGAGAGATTACAGAGCCCTTGCGTGTTTCTCCCGCTGCGACCTTGCCAATCCAGTTTGCCGTGTTCCATTCCAGCCTGACACATATTCCATTACCTGGTTACATAACAGAATGTAAACTACAAAGAATGTAATGAGCCCTCCTGTAAAAAAAAAAGGCACTCTGACACATTCTATAGAGCACAAGACTTTTATTAATGGAAACACAAAGTGGGAAAGTATTTTGGTCGCACCATTCATAAATCCACCTACATGTACACAACTATTAGGTAATGTAATCCTGAGCAAACATGGGCCCCTTTAATAGCTGAATATAGTGTGATGAAATCACTGAGCTCTCAGTCATAGTGCAGCCAATAAACATGCTGCACAATGAATTGTAGACTATTTTCAATAAACTTTAGCAATAAGTGCAAAAAAAGCACAATGTAATTGGAATAAATTCACATACACACACACACACACACGCACACACACATGGGGCAGCCTAGTGGTTAGAGCATTGGACTAATAACCGAAAGGTTGCAAGATTGAATCCCCGAGCTGACATGGTTAAAAATCTGTCGTTCTGCCCCTGAACAAGGAAGTTATCCCACTGTTCCTAGGCCGTCATTGAAAATAAGAATTTGTTCTTAACTGACTTGCCTAGTTAAATAAAGGTAAAAAAAAAAAAATCACAGTGCATTCATGACAGCTTCTCTCTCACCTACAGATAGGAGCCAATCTAAACATTCGGATAGGAGCCAATCTAAACACACACACACACACACACACACACACACACACACACACACACACACACACACACACACACACACACACACACACACACACACACACACACACACACACACACACACAAACACACACAGTGCATTCATAACCGCTCCTCTCTCACCTACAGATAGGAGCCAATCTAAACACTCGGAAAGGAAGCCTATGTTCCTAAGCATTTAATGTTGTCTGGTGCTGTCACCACACATCAAAGCCTGCTGAGACAGAAGTAATCCCAACTGACAGGCCAACCCTCACCTCAATGCTGGAGTACCAAAGCCATGACAGCCTCTTTATTTTCCCTCTTACTAATGAGAAATAAAACAATCCCATGCAGCACAATCCTTCTTGGCACAACTCTACACACCTTGTTAACCTTAGCAACCACCACAGTCCTAGAAATGAATGGAAATGAAGCTGTAACGATAATTGGGCCTGTTTAAAGCAGACATAAATTGAGAGTTTCAAATTTGTCCCTAGACGTAGAGTGCTGTCAGGTGGAGTAGGTGGGTTTTGATTAGGTACTGTAGGGGTATATTGGGAAGTAATGGGTGAGTGTTTGGGGAGGGTCTTGCGAGGGGGTTCCCTCTCCCTTTAATGGGGCCATGCGAGGGGGGCCATGCGAGGGGAGCTGTGTTTATCTTCCTTGCGCCCTATTCTATCGACCCTTCTGTCATTCCAGGGGAGAGAGAGGGAGAGACAAAACAAAGCAGAAATCTCATTACAGATATTTCCAAATTATTAGAGCATGTCTCTTTTTGTGGCTTTGACTGTTAGGAAACCCAAACAACGGCCGATGGTCAGCTTAAGTTGGCCTTTCACTAGAAGGAGACATAAACATTTATGTTGTGGATTGGTCATGAATAATAACTTAGGCCTATAGGCTTTGAATAGATCAAAACAATTGAATAAAATAATGTCCATACATATGGTTATTTAGAAAGAAAACCATAACATTTGTTGGGTGTCACACCTGCACCCACTCCCCCTCTCTGGCGCCCGAGGGCGTTAGGCTGCCCATCATTACGCACACCTGTCACCATCGCTACGCGCATCAGCGCTTCATTGGACTCACCTGTACTCCATCACGTTTTTGCTTGCCTCCCCAATATCTGTCTTTTCCTCAGTTTCATCCCCGTGTTAGCATTATTGTCATTATGTTTCCCTTGTCTACACGCTGTCCTTGTTTTGTTTCATGTCCGTTATTCATTAAATGTTCACTCCCTGTACTTGCTTCTCGTCTCCCAGTGTCCTCACAATTGGAGATAAAACAATTCCTGATGGATAAATTAAAATTCTGTAAGTATATACTCTAAGAACTGCCATGCCACATTCGACTTGGTATGCGGCAGTTTTCTTGTCATGAGAGTAAGATTTCCTTTGACATGTACCATTACACAACAAATTACATCATGTTTACGGATACAAGCTTACTGTGCCAATAACATGTGGTTAGGTTTAGTTTGTTAGGATCCCCATTAGCTACTGCACATGCAGCAGCTACTCTTTCTGGGGTCCACATAAAACATAAAATTACATGACAAAGTACAGAACTGTAAAAGACAAGAACAACACAAGATATTACATTAAATTCAATGAATAAAGAGTTATAAGAAAGCTTTAAATAGACCAAATTTGCTTTTTGCCTGAGTAACCTTGGTGGCAGAGCATTCTAAAATGACATGGCTCTGTAAATATTTTCTTAACTCTTCTTGAACTGCACTAAGTAAACATTTCACGGTAAGGTCTACACTTGTTGTATTCTACACTTGTTGTATGTGACAAATAAAGTTTGATTTGATTTGATCTATACATAACTGAGCGATGCATTAAGTCTCTTTTTTGTTTGGATACTGTGAAGAAACCCATAGTGGTATGTTTGGTGGGGTATGTCTGTTTAAAGTGTATGCAAATAGATTATACATGCATTTTCAACACGCAAATCTTTATTAAAAAGACTAGAAGAGAATAAGTACATTTCTCCTCATCCCTCACCCATGAAAGACTATCATGCATTTTGTTGATGTTAGTTCTGTGTGTGCAGTTAATGGCAAGGCATGCTGCTCTGTTTTCAGCCAGCTGCAGCTTTGCTAGGTTTTTCTTTGCTGCATCTGACCATATTACTGGACAGTAATCAAGATGGGACAAGATCAAAGCCTGAACTAGTGCAGTTGACCTTTGTGTCAAAAACGCAGAACATCTTTTTATAACAGACATACCTACTCCCCATCTTCACAACAACTTTGTCAATATGATTTGAACATAATAACTGACAATCCAATGTTACTACTAGAAGTTCCGCTTCTTCAACTTGTTCAATGGTCCCACCCTTTATACACAACTCCAGTTGAGGTGTAGGTCTAAGAGAATGCTTAGAACCAAATACAATGCTTTTGGTTTGAGATGTATTTAAGACCAGTTCATTGTTAATTACCCATTCTGACACTGACTGTAACTCCTTGCTAAGAGTCTCAGTGAGCTCACTGGCTGTACTTTAGTTGCTGATGTGTACAGTGTGCAATCATCAGCGTACATAGACATTTTAGCCTCTTGTAAGACAAGTGGCAAATCATTTGTAAAAATAGAGATTACTAATTGCCCAAGGCAACTGCCCTGAGGGATACCACACTGTACATACTGTATCTGATGTTAGAGTAGCTTTCATTGAAGAATACTCTGAGTTCTATTGGATAAGTAACTCTCCAGCCATGTGATTGCAGGTGATGTAAAGCTATAACAAGTGAGTTTTTTCAAATTGTGATCAATAACATCAAAGGCTGCACTGAAATCTAACAATACAGCTCCAACTATCATCTTACTATCCATTTAGTTTAGCCAATCATCAGTCATCTGAATCAGTGCAGTACAAGTTGAGTGCCCTTCCCTATATGCATGCTGAAAGTCAGTAGTTAACTTGCTCTTTAAAATATAGCATTGTGCAGTGAGCTCCAAAATTATTGGGACAGTGACAAAGTTGTTGTTTGGGCTCTGTACTCCAGCACTTTGATACAATGACTATTGGGTTCATGCGCAAACCGTCAGATTTAATTTGAGGGTATTTTCATCCACATCTGGTGAACCGTTTATAAATTACGGCACTTTATGTACATAGTCCATTTTAGGCGACCAAAAGTATTGGGACACATTCACTTATATGTGTATTAAAGTAGTAAAAAATGCAGTATTTGGTCCCATATTCAAAGCACGCAATCACTACATCAAGCCTGTGGCTACAATTTTGTTGGATACATTTACTGTTTGTTTTGGTTGTATAAGGGCACAAGGCGAGACCCAAATGCAGACACAGGAGGCAGATGGTAGAGCTCTGATATTTATTATAACAAAGGGAGTAGGCAAAGGCAGGTCAGGGTCAGGCAAGAGTTCATAAACCAAGTCAGAGTACAAACAGTACCAGACGATAGGCAGTCTCGAGGTCAGGCCAGGCAGGGGTAAGAAACCAGATCCGAGTCCAAAACAGTACAGGAGAGGCAGGCTGGTAGTCAGAACAGGCAGAGTGGTCAGGCAGGTGGGTTCGGAGTCAGGACAGGCAAGGGTTGAAACCAGGAGGACTAGAAACAAACAGAGACTGGGAAAAATAGGAGCTAGGAGAAACCCTGGTTGACTTGGCAAACAAGACGAACTGACACAGAGAGGCAGGAAACACAGATATCAACACCTGGGATAATAAGCGACACCTGGAGGGGGTGGAGACAATCACAAGGACAGGTGAACCAGATCAGGGTGTGACAGGTTGTGTTTCAGATTATTTTGTGCCAATAGAAATGCTAGGTAAATAATGTATTGTGTCTTTTTGGAGTAACTTTTATTGTAAATAAGACTAGAATATGTTTCTATACTCTTCTACATTAATGTGGACGCTACCATGACTAAGGATAATCCTGAATGAATCGTGAATAATGATGAGTAAGAAAGTTACAGACGCAAAAATATCATACCTCCCCAAAAATGATAACCTCCCCTGTAATGGTGAGAGGTTAGCATGTCTTGGGAGTATTATATTTGTGTGTTACAGTATGAACTTTAACCTTGTAGTCATTGTGTCATTTCAAATCCAACGTGGTCAAGTACAGAGCCAAAACAACAACAAATGTCCTAATACTCTTGGAGCTCTCTGTATTTGTTCAAACACAATTCTCTCCATCAGTTTACTAAGAACAGGCAGCGAACTGATTGAGCAGTGGTTAAAGCCAGCGAAGGGTGCTTTACTATTTTTAGGTAGTGGAATTACTTTAGCTTCCTTTCAAGGTGGACACACACTCCTTTAGGCTTTGGTTGAAGATATGGCAAATAGGGGTGGCAATACAGTCTGCTACCATTCTCAAAAGTTTCCCATCTAGTTTGTCTATACCTGGTGGCTTATCATTATTGATGGATATCAACCGTTTTTTCCACCTCTTCCACACAAACTTGACCAAATTCAAAACGGCAATTTTTCTCTTTCATTATTGGATCTTCAATGCACAAATATGATGGTTCACTGTTCAATGTTGTCATTTCACTTCTCAGTTTGTCCACTTGACGGGTGAAATAGTTATTGAAATGATTGGCTATATCAAAATGTTTTGTTATAAATTACCCATCAACTTCAATGAATGATGGAGATTAATTTAGTTTTCTGCCCATAATATAATTTAAGGTCTTTTCCCGTAGTTTTTTTATGTAATTTATCTTGTTTTGGTAACACCATTTCATTTTTTTTTAAAGTTTAGTCAAAACATTTCTCAATTTAAATTATTATTAAAAATATATATTTTACCTTTATTTAACTAGGCAAGTCAGTTAAGAACAAATTATTATTTACAATGACGGCCTACCCCAACCAAACCCGGATGACACTGGGCCAATTGTGTGCCACCCTATGGGCGCCCAATTGACAGTATGTCAACCAATCAGCTGAGCAGCCTGACTTGTTTGCCACCTTCTTTGCATAATTTCTTTGAACCATGCCATTTTTCAATTCATCATCAATCCAGGGGGCTCAACAGTCCACACAGTTAGTTTCTTAACAGGTGTATGTCTGTCAACAATTGGCAAGAATAATTTTACAAATACTCTAAGTGCTGCATCTAGATTCTCCTCCTTATACACATCAGACCAACATAATGTTTTTACATCCTCAACAAAAAAGAGAAAACATTTTGCATGATCTCTTATAAATATCATTAGGCCCTGCCTTTGGTACTTTGGCTTTCCTTGTTATTGCCACAATGTTATGGTCACTACAGCCAAATGGGAACTGATATTTCTTTGGAGCCAAGCTCTGCAGCATTGGTGAAGATATGATCAATACAAGTGGATGTCACTGGTCCAACACTATTGGTATACAGTCTAGTTGGTTAAATGATAACCTGGGTCATGTTACAGGCATTAGTCAAGGTAAGAATCTTCCTTTTGAGAGAACAACTAGATGATAACCAGCCAATGCTCAGGTCACTAAGAAAATACATTTCTCTGGTAGCATTAGAGACCTTATCTAACATCACACACATTCTCCAGATACTGACAATTTGACCTTGGTGGCCTATAGCAGCACCCTAAAAGAAGAGGCTTCAGATGAGGCGGATGAACCTTCAACCACAGCATTTATACTTCATTTGTCATGAGATCCTCGCTGAGCTTTACAGGAATATGGCTTTGAATATATACAGCAACACCTCCCCCGTAGACATTACTGTCTTTTTAATAGATGTTATATCATTGTATTCCTGCTGTTGTATCATCAAAGGTGATGTCTAAGGGAGTATCAAAAATGGCTAATATATTAATATTATGTGAGATTAGCAAATTACTAATCTCATTAACTTTGTTTCTGAGGCTACATATATGTATTTATAGGAGCTAACTTTAACATTGCCATCAAACAATTAGTACCTGTGTGAATTATATTATGTTTGGTCTCATTTAATTGGTTGCTTGATATATTTTTTTAAAGGCACTTGCTGTTGTTGGGAATCATAGCTTTCTGACTAGGATGCCAGGGAATAGCAGTTTCTCTCTGGGGAATTTCCCTTTGGAGTCACATAGAATTAAGGCCATAGGGCTCTCTGCCTGTGTGCTGCTGTTGTGGGCTGTGGTGTCTGGTGTGATGGTCTTTGGATGGAGTGGGGTAGGGACCACAGGTGGCCTTTCGTTGTCTTCCTCTCTCCTGAGGGTCCCAGCATGGCTCCACTGGCATGGTGTTCTGGGGCTGGGATGTGAGGATCTTGGGGAGGTCTGGTCAGACGTATCTGACGAGGGTAAAGTGCTAGTGTGGGAGGAGGAGTTTTTACTGGGTCTGGTTACTGATCTCGTGCTGAGTTTGTGTGCGTTACGGAGGTTCACTATGAGAAGCATTGGTACTGCCGATGAGGGGATGTGAGGGTGTGGTAGTGAGGGTTGTGGTAGGCTCCAGTTGTTCTCTTGGACTGTGGACGGTGGTGTCTCTGTGTTGTAGCAACTCTATGACTGCTCACAACTCCCTTTGTAGCACCTCCCTGATGTCAGCTACCGCTCTCCTCATGATGCTCTCGACCGTTGCCAGTTTCTCTCTCAGCTCCTCCTTATCCTGCCTCAGAGCTGTCACCTCACCACAAAGCTCATTCACCTCTACCTCCAGTATCTCTACTCCCGAAGGCCTGGGACAGCTGGGACTGGTTGTCACTCTCCATATCTGCTAGGGTGACTTGGTTAGTTATGAGGGTGGAAATTATAGATTTATCACCAGGTCTGTCTTCTGGTTGAAGTGCAGCAGTTAGAGTGGCATTCTCTTTCAAGGTGTCATCTAGCTCTTTCAGGGATGTAAACTCATGTATGTAGAGGATAAGTCCAGGTTCCAGGCCTTTAATCATTATTGTGCCATTGTTGTAGGTGTTAATGGTGAAGAGGTGGTCTTCCTGAAAACTGTAAACATTTGCACCCTAATTACCTGAAGACATGAAATGCTCAGCTTGGAACGTGGAACATTCTCTCTCCCAAGCAGAGCTTCACAGATTCTACATATTGGGATGTGATAAAACATTTCAGATAGAGAAAAGGGCATTTTAGTTATTGTTTCATGCAAATTCATTATTCCAAAAAACATCTAAAAATGTGATCAGTTAGGTTTCATGAGAGTTTGACATTGTAAATATGTTACCAGCTTATATGCCTCCAGTAATATTTACAGTTGAAGTCGAAAGTTTACATACACCTTAGCCAAATACATTTAAACTCAGTTTCACAATTCCTGACATTTAATCCAAGTAAAAAGTCCCAGTTTTAGGCCAGTTAAGATCACCACTTTATTTTAAGAATGTGAAATGTCAGAATAATAGTAGAGAGAATGATTTATTTCAGCTTTTATCACATTCCCAGTGGGTCAGTTTACATACACTCAATTAGTATTTGGTTGCATTGCCTTTAAATTGTTTAACTTGGGTCAAATGTTTCGGGTAGTCTTCCACAAGCTTCCCACAATAAGTTGAGTGAATTTTGGCCCATTCCACCTGACAGAGCTGGTGTAACTGAGTCAGGTTTATAGGCCTCCTTGCTCATACATGCTTTTTCAGTTCTTCCCACAAATTTTCTATGGGATTGAGGTCAGGGCTTTGTGATGATCACTCCAATACCTTGACTTTGTTGTCCTTAAGCCATTTTGCCACAACTTTGGAAGTATGCTTGGGGTCATTGTCCATTTAGAAGACCCATTTGAGACCAAGCTTTAACTTCCTGACTGATGTCTTGAGATGTTGCTTCAATATAGCCACATAATTTTCCTCCCTCCTGATGCCATCTATTTTGTGAAGTGCACCAGTCACTCCTGCAGCAAAGCACCCCCACAACATGATGCTGCCACCCCCGTGCTTCACTGTTGGGATGGTGTTCTTCAGCTTGCAAGCCTCCCCCTTTTTCCTCCAAACATAATGATGGTCATTATGGCCAAACAGTACTATTTTTGTTTCTTCAGACCAGAGGACATTTCTTCAAAAAGTACAATATTTGTCCCCATGTGCAGTTGCAAACCATAGTCTAGCTTTTTTTATGGCGGTTTTGGAGCAGTAGCTTCTTCCTTGCAAAGCAGCCTTTCAGGTTATGTCGATCAGTGGCGGTTCTAGACCATTTCAACTGGGGGGACCAAGATGGGGCCAGTTGTACTGTTAGAGGGGCCAGTTACATTAGAAGTTATTGTTGTCATATCGTTTTCTTCACTGCATTGCAGGCATTAGCAGGCAAAAGACCATGTTCATAATCATCATCATTGTGTCACGTCCTGACCAGCAGAGGGAGCAATTGTGGTAATTTTGGTCAGGACGTGGCAGAGATTTTTATGTTACGTGTGAGTTGGTTGTTGGACTCCCAATTGAAGGCAGGTGTGTTGAGTTGCCTTTGATTGGGAGTCCTATATAGTAGTGTGTGTTTTTCCTTGTGGTTGTGGATAATTGTTTCTGTTCAGTGTGTTATGCTGTCAGTACTGTTGAGCTGTTGGTGTTTTCTTGTTATGTAGTGTTCCAGTGTTTTTTTTTAAAATTAAATCATGAACACTAACTCTGCTGCACCTTGGTCTTCTTCTCTCCATGACGACAGCTGTGACAGAATTACCCACCACAACAGGACCAAGCAGCGGAGGAATTCTGGCGAGGACTGGGGAACACAGCGGGTAAGGGAACCCGAGAGGCAGCCCCAAGAATTTTTTTGGGGGGGGCACAAGGGCTGTGTGACGGGGCGAGGATGGAGCCCCAGGCCAGCTCCCCGTACCCTGTTTAGACTGAAACAGACTGGACAGGTCCCGTGCTTTGGGGTTGGGGCTGTGGTGAGGCCTGGGATTTTCAGGCCGGTAGGCACAGTACCAGCGCCCCGCATGTGCCAGGGCGAAGTGAGCATCGAGCCTGAAGGGGTGATGCCAACCCTGCGCTCAAGACCGCCAGTGCGCCTCTACGGTCCGGTGTTTCCCGCTATCCGCACTAGCATGGAGGTGCGTGTCTCCAGGCTGGCACGTCCAGTACCAGCCCCACGCATCAGGCGTCTAGTGCGTCAGCCCAGCCTCACCAGTCAGGAGCTGCCAGAGCTGCCCGCCAGTCAAGAGTCGCCAGAGCTGCCCGCCAGTCAAGAGTCGCCAGAGCTGCCCGCTAGTCAAGAGTCGCCAGAGCCGCCCGCCAGTCAGGAGTCGCCAGAGCCGCCCGCCAGTCAGGAGTCGCCAGAGCCGCCCGCCAGTCAGGAGTCGCCAGAGCCGCCCGCCAGTCAGGAGTCGCCAGAGCCGCCCGCCAGTCAGGAGTCGCCAGAGCCGCCCGCTAGTCAGGAGCTGCCATAGTGGCCCGTCTGCCCGGAGATGCCAGAGTGGCCCGTCTGCCCGGAGATGCCAGAGTGGCCCGTCTGCCCGGATCAGCCAGAGTGGCCCGTCTGCCCGGATCAGCCAGAGTGGCCCGGCTGCACGGATCAGCCAGAGTGGCCCGGCTGCCCGGATCAGCCAGAGTGGCCCGACTGCCCGGATTAGCCAGAGTGGCCCGACTGCCCGGAGCTGCCAGAGTGGCCCGACTGCCCGGAGCTGCCAGAGTGGCCCGACTGCCCGGAGCTGCCAGAGTGGCCCGACTGCCCGGAGCTGCCAGAGTGGTCCAACTGCCCGGAGCTGCCAGAGTGGCCCGACTGCCCGGAGCTGCCAGAGTGGCCCGCCTGTCCTCCGGCCCAGCCCGAATGGCCCGCCTGTACTCCGGCCCAGCCCGAGTGGCCCGCCTGTCCTCCGGCCCAGCCCGAGTGGCCCGCCTGTCTTCCGGCCCAGCCCGAGTGGCCCGCCTGTCCTCCGGCCCAGCCCGAGTGGCCCGCCTGTCCTCCGGCCCAGCCCGAGTGGCCCGCCTGTCCTCCGGCCCAGCCCGAGTGGCCCGCCTGTCCTCCGGCCCAGCCCGAGTGGCCCGCCTGTCCTCCGGCCCAGCCAGAGTGGTCCGTCTGCCAGGGTCAGCCCGAGTGGCCCGTCTGCCCGGCGCAGCTATCGGCGCCACCGAAGTGGACGACGCCGAAGGTGGAGCGAGGTTCACGTCCCGCACCTGAGCCACCTCCAGGATAGGTGGGTTGGGGGAGGGAGGGTGTAGCACAGTGCCGTCGTTGACGGCAGCCACCCTCCCTTCCCTCCCTTATTGTTTAGGGGGTATTGTTTATTGGTTTTGTTGGGTTATTGGGGATTTTTTGTGTTTTCTTTTTAAGGTGCATTCCGGGGTCTGCACCTTGGGGGAGGGGGGGTACTGTCACGTCCTGACCAGCAGAGGGAGCAATTGTAGTAGTTTTGGTCAGGACGTGGCAGAGATTTTTATGTTACGTGTGAGTTGGTTGTTGGACTCCCAATTGAAGGCAGGTGTGTTGAGTTGCCTTTGATTGGGAGTCCTATATAGTAGTGTGTGTTTTTCCTTGTGGTTGTGGGTAATTGTTTCTGTTCAGTGTGTTATGCTGTCAGTACTGTTGAGCTGTCGGTGTTTTCTTGTTTTGTAGTGTTCCAGTGTTTTTTTTTAAATTAAATCATGAACACTAACTCTGCTGCACCTTGGTCTTCTTCTCTCCATGACGACAGCTGTGACACATTGCCACTGTCTAATAACGGATGTAAAAAAAAGAATGATAGCAAAAATTTGTTATGTAAAAATTATTTCATACTCCACATTTAGGGGGGCCACAAGGGGGTCCAAAATTGTTGTCACAGGGAAACTGGCCCCCCCTGCACCCCAGAACTGCTAGTGGTGTCGATATAGGACTCGTTTTACTGTGGATATAGATACTTTTGTACCTGTTTCCTCCAGCATCTTCACAAGGTCCTTTGCTGTTGTTCTCGGATTGATTTGCACTTTTCGCACCAAAGTACGTTCATCTCTAAGAGACAGTACGTGTCTCCTTCCTGAGCGGTATGATGGCTGTGTGGCCCCATGGTGTTTATACTTGCGTACTATTGTTTGTACAGATGACCGTGGTTCCTTCAGGCGTTTGGAAATTGCTCCCAAGGATGATCCAGACTTGCGGAGGTCTACAATTGTTTTTCTGAGGTCTTGGCTGATTTCTTTTGATTTTCCCTTGATGACACTGTTTGAAGGTAGGCCTTGAAATACATCCACAGGTTCACCTCCAATTGACACAAATGATGTCAATTAGCCTATCAGAATCTTCTAAAGCCATGACATCATTTTCTGGAATTTTCCAAGCTGTTTAAAGGCACAGTCAACTTAGTGTATGTTAACTTCTGACCCACTGGAATTGTGTTACAGTGAATTATAAGTGAAATAATCTGTCTGTAAACAATTGTTGGAAAAATTACTTGTGTCATGCACAAAGTATATGTCCTAACCGACTTTCCAAAACTATAGTTTGTTAACAAGAAATTTGTGGAGTGGTTGAAAAACAAGTTTTAATGACTCCAACCTAAGTGTATGTAAACGTCCGACTTCAACTGTATATTGGCCGAGCACAATTGGCCTGTATGATCGCTTATGTGTCAACTAACTAATTTAGAGAAACCAGAGAGAACTACAGGGCTACAGCTTGTGTTATGTTCTAACATTTTGCTCAACTTCAAATTAAAAGTCCCCTCCTATTGCGTTAGAAAGGTTTCCAAACAAAATATTTGTACACACTGGAAAGGTGTACACACTGGAAAGTTGCTCATCAATAAAGACATTTCAATAACCTTAAAAGCTTTGATCTGCCGGGACCCCCAGTTTCCCCCTTATTCCATGTACCTCATTTTAAGGAGCTGTGACATTCTACTGATGTTGTGGCAACATTGTGAGAATGTTATGCTTGAGGAGTCACTCCCAGTGTCTCTCTGTTCATTTTGGCCTTTCCATGTGTGGGGCTGATTGGCACGGCTTCCTCCCCACACTACAGGGGAACACAAGGCTTTATTGGGTAATAAATCCAAGGACTCAGAGGAGGCCCTCCTTGGGTACCGAGTGCCCCAAAGTCATGCACCTCTCCCTAATCACACAAACATGATGTTGACTCCCATGCAATGGTGGTTCTAAGGGGCAAATTAGAAATTCAGTGTTACTTTACCCTTAGGGCCACTGTACCATGACCTTTCAGGATATACATTTTGTAAGAGCTTTGTGGTCTTTATTGAAATGCTTCATGTTATAATTCACATAGGTGTCAATTATTGTTGATATCTCCTATACAAGTTGGGTACATTTCTTTTTATGTGTTTTACCTTTTGGGCTGCCAACAGTTCCATAAATATATTGTACTATAAAGCGCATACTACTCCAGGGTAAGCAATATTGAATAAGGACCGAGCACGCCCCCATTCTCATCGACCGGGCTGTAGTGGTGCAGGTTGAGAACTTCAAGTTCCTTGGCGTCCACATCAACAACAAACTAACATGATCCAAGCACACCAAGACAGTCGTGAAGAGGGCATGACAAAACCTATTCCCCCCCAGGAGACTGAAAAGATTTGGCATGGGTTCTCAGATCCTCAAAAGATTTTACAGCTGCATCATCGAGAACATCCTGACGGGTTGCATCATTGCCTGCTATGGCAACTGCGCGGCCTCCGACCGCAAAGCACTACAGAGGGTAGTGCGTACGACCCAGTACGTCACCGGGGTCAAGCTTCCTGCAATCCAGGACCTCTATACCAGGCGGTGTCAGAGGAAGGCCCCAAAAATCTTCAAAGACTCCAGCCACCCTAGTCATAGACTGTTCTCTCTGCTACCGCACGGCAAGCTGTACGGGAGCGCCACGTCTAGGTCCAAGAGGCTTCTAAACAGCTTCTACCCCCAAGCCATAAGACTCCTGAACAGCTAATCAAATGGCTACCCAGACTATTTGCACCCCCCCACCCATGCTGCTACTACTCTTAGTTATTATCTATGCATAGCCACTTTAACAACCCTACCTGTATGTACATAATTATCTCAATTACCTCGACACCGGTGTCCCTGCACATTGACACATTGGCTCTGTATATAGCCCCACTATTGTTATTCACTGATGCTCTTTAATTATTTGTTTTTCTTATCTCTTACTTTTTTATTCATTTTTATTTTTTAGGTATTTTCTTAAGCAAGGTTATCAAAGCTCAATGATGTTGAAAACTCACAGTTTGTGCATATGCTGTATTTTTTGTGGTTCAACACTGTATTTGCTTCTTATGTTCAGTACAATTCCCAGTCTCAACTAGTATTCCAATCGCAAGTGAGTTTAAAGAGAACATCTATGTTCACAGAACAAACTACATCCACATGTGTGTTCCAAAGGCGTCTCTCACTGAGTTTATTAAAGAAGTGACATTTATAGACACAATAACTTCAGACCTTCTTGTTATACAAATCATTCCCAGATTACATCTACTCCACTTCAAGTTTATGGTGATTTTAAAACTTACACTAAAACCAGTGAGATCATAAATACGCTTCAGAGGATTCAAAATTGAACAAAAATCGTAATGCACAACAGTACTACCTGTAGCAGTTCAACACATAACTATGACATCTTTGGTAGATCATTCAGAATGATGTTCCAGCCCTAATCTAACACACTTGGCTTTGTGAATCAGCTGTTCATCGGGACCTTGATTAGCAGGACTGTGCTAGGGGTCCGTGCTATCCGGGATCCTTGGGATGACCCTACCCCATTGAAGTTGAAATGTAAAATGGTTAAGGTAAGGGCTAAGGTTAGGGTTTGGATTAGGGTTTAGGGTAGACCTATCCCAAGGATCCCAGAGAGCACTGACCCTGTGCTAGGTCAGAGAGTCAGGTCAGAGTCAGGTGCCTTTGTATTGAGCTGGAGAAAATACCTGCATACCCAGTAGCTCTACATAAGGAAAGTTCACCTCCAATATAATGAATGGCCTTAAAAAAATTTCAGCCATAATGTGTCGCTTGGCTATGTTCCTACCCCTCTAACTCCTTCACCCCTCCTCCTCTCATTGGACTAGCCCCACTGGGGCTCTTTTTATTACTGTCAGGAGTTTCCCCTTCACCCAGGGATGTGGGTGGAGGGGAAGTGCCTTGTTTTTCACTGTGTAAACTGGGATCTACTGAGGCGGGTGGCATTATGCTAGGATGTGTGTGTGTGTGTGTGTGTGTGTGTGTGTGTGTGTGCATGTCTTGATTGCGGTAGAAGTGGAGGGTCATTGTCTGACATTGTTTACTATGCAGCTCCAAAAGTCACACAGTTTCCTTCCTGTTGGGACAGGGGGTGGGTAGCTGAGCCATTTTGTTGATATCAACATTATATTGATCTGGGGCCACATTAAATGAATGAAGAAAAGACCCCTCCGCTCCTCCAGTCCAAGAATGCAACAAGAGTAGGACAACAAAAATATCACCACAACAACAACACTACAAGCTACCTCTGAAGTCTCAGAGGTCTGCGATTGACCCCTGGCCTAACGGAAGTTTGACCTGAACAATAGCATTAAGACTACAGGCACTCGGTAAACACTAAGTCTGACCTAATCTTCCACCCCAAGATGCTATCTGATCAACTCAATGCCATTATCAGCAGCAACTAACAGCTCAGAGGAAATACCAATCCCTTAGTGGAACAATAAGCTGAGAACATGCAGTACCTGAATGGAGACAGGCTGTCAGCAGGGAGCAGTCTCTTCAAGGGGGTGGGAGACTTCAAATATAACCAGTTTTCCCTTCTGCTTCCTTACATTTACATAATTTAGCAGATGCTCTTATCCAGAGCAACTTACAGTTAAGTGCATTCATCTTAAGGTCGATAGGTGAGACAACCACATATGACTATGACAGCAACTCAGGAAGAATTTTGGCAATGATGACATTTTACATTTACTTAATTTAGCAGACATTCTCATCCAGAGCAATTTACAGGAGCAATTAAGGTTAAGTGCCTTGCTCAAGGGCACATCAACATATTTTCCCCCGGTGATTTGAACCAGCAACTTTTCAGTTACTGACCCAATGCTCTTAATAAACCTCAAGGCTACCTGGTGCCCACATCAAGGTTTAATTCAAAAGCAGCACTGTTATCTTTGAATTAACTGATGCCAAAGAAATCCACTGTATCTGAATAATCAATGCAACCATAAGTAGCCGACACATTGCTAAGCTTCCTATCAACACTTGTACTACGCAAAAAACTATTTGGAGTTTGTTAAACATTTCACACAGGATTCAAAACATTAATTCCCCCGCAAAAATGAGCTGGAAGAGACAGAATATTAGTAATGACAATGTCCTGATTGTCGAAGGTCCTCAGTCAGTCGATGCATTTTCCACGCCCAGTATGACCAAAGCAGAGGATTAACAATGAATCAGTAAGCTCTAATATTTGATTTAATATGGAGGTACAATTTTCCTCTCCAATCCCATAAAAAATCAGCAAACATCTGAGACGGATATCAGAGACCAGATCATGTACTATTACAGGGTCGTCACCTGTATTGTTACTGAGAAGTTGGACGACTCAAAGAGAGTTTGAAGTGAATGTCCCTGGAGTGCAAAAACGCAAAAATACATCCATATCATCCAGGGTGCTGTTCTGAAATAACAAAATGGATTGATGTTATTCCTCTGAATGGGAAAGGAGACCTTCATTTTCTTCCTCTAGCTCATAGATAAGCAGACCACCATACTAAACCAATGTCAACAATATTGGCTTTCCGCACAGATGATCTTGCATTGATGGCTGCACATTTTATACAGTGTTTGTTTTCACATGAATGGCTAAGTAAGTCACAGTTTACTGCATCAGTAGATTGACATTGTGTCTGTCTGGATGGGTTTCTAAATCCCTAAAATAACTTAAAGGACAAGTTCATAATTTTTCTAACCAAATCTCTATTTAGTGATGTAAATGGCCAGACCCTTTTTTGGCGATTTCACTCATTTTTTAAAATAAACTTACCCCAACCAGCTATAGACTTTCTCATACTCGTTCTGCAGTGCCAGTGCACTGCTAAAACATGAACAAAAGTTGTTTTAAAACACCTTAATATGTCATTTTAGAAACGGCAACGCTCTCAGTATAGTGGTGTTGTACACATGAAATTGTGTCATTCCGAGATTTATCCGCAACGCTATATTCCATTTTGTTGGACTCAAGCGATACTTCTCCGTGTGCGAGCACGTGCGTTCTTTCTCGTTCCCATTGTGGTGATACAAGAAACGAGTAAGAATGTACGTGCTCGCACATGGAAGAATATCGCTCAAGTCCAACAAAATGGAATATAATGTTGCGGATAAAGTTCGGAATGACACAATTTCCTACAATATAGGCTGGAGAAAGAAAAAGTTAGATAGATAATGTGTAAATGAAGATGTTCATGTTTTAAGTTTGTTTTTACTGTTTTATCCCATACTGAAAAACCTGGTGCAAACACTGGGCCTTTGTTTAAAAAATATGATAGTATCAAAATCAACATTTTTGGTAACACTTTCTATGAAGTACATGCATATTACGCTTTATAACATCCATTATAATGTGTTATAACACTGACTATAAGTGTCCATAATAACTCATAAGCGGGTTGATGTGTAGATAATTAACTACAATGGCTTATAAGACTATAGTGGATAATGTAATATAGCCATAGTAGTTTGAAAACACAGGCAATACCGTAATTACACACATTGTGCTCTTTGGTACACTATTACAATAGCTCATAATATATTATAAAGCTTTAAAAAGCACTACAAACAACTTTCTCATCTCAAGTACACTGCAGATGGGATCACAGACACGACGACGCACCACCTTGATTGACTTCCACCTTTGCAGGCCATGGCCGATCGGGCGTGACTGTCCGTCATCATTACCTGCTTGTAAAAACACCAAAGATGGGCCTGGTTAGGGGGTAGAGGAGGGGAGGCTTAGCTTCCCTTTGAGCGCTGCTTCACCTCTGACCTCTCACAGGGGGAGACAGATAAACAGAAGGGGGGAGACAGCTAAGCTTCAGTGACTTTTAATGACAAACTCAGTTAGGGTTAAAATAGCAACACTGTCATCATGCAGAGCCTAGATATGATTAGGGCTCATCAGGCACACTAAAAAGCCTCTCAGTTGCCGTGGAACAAGTTTCTGTGTGCAGTGACGTTAAAAAACGGTAACCTGCTACGGAGTCTGGGGATATAAGCTTTCATAAAACAGGTCTACTGAAATTCGGCTAAGGGCCAAACTAAGATAATTTTGCCTGTAAGTGCTTCCTGAAGCAAGCAACCATTTGAAAAAGAAAAACAGACTACTCCTTTGGGACATTTCTTACTGATTGTTTTGTACAAATAAAGTATTGCCAATTCTCTATTGCTCATCAGAATGTTCTTTTTTCTGACTTGGAAACTGATATACATGTCAAGCATCATTTTGTGGGATTGCTCAAAACAGAAACAATCTACAGTAACTTACATAAAATCACATTTTATTTGTCACATGCTTCGTAGACAACAGGTGTAGACTAACACCATGCCCAGACCGGAAGTGCGTGTGTGCGCCACCGTGCGCAAATTGATTTTGTCCCCCCCCACACCAAACGCGATTACGACACATAGGTTGAAATATCAAAACAAACTCTGAACCAATTATATTAATTTGGGGACAGGTCGAAAAGCATTAAACATTTATGGCAATTTAGCGAGCTAGCTTGCAGTTGCTAGCTAATTTGTCCTATTTAGCTAGCCCTGCTGTTGCTTGCTAATTTGTCCTGGGATATAAACATCGAGTTGCTATTTTACCTGAAATGCACAAGATCCTCAACTCCATCAATTAATCCACACATAAAACGGTCAACCGAATCGTTTCGTGTCAACTCTCCTCCTTCCAGGCTTTCTCTTCTTTGGATTTCATATGGCGATTGGCATCTAGCTTTCAAAGTATTACCACAACGACTGACCGACCTTAATTCATCACCCACGTGGATATAACCAACAAGGAGATGGCATGTGGTTATCTGCTTCTATAAACCAATGAGGAGATGGGAGAGGCAGGACTTGAACGGCGTTCAGCGTCACAAATAGAACTGAATTCTATTTTAGCTCTTGGCAACACAGACGCTTGTTGGCGCTTGCGAGCAGTGTGAGTGCAATGATTGAAAAACATATATGTGTAAATGTATTTTTCAACGCTCGCACAAGTGACGAGAGTGGTGTGGTCAGCATGTAACAGTGAAATGTTTACTTACGTGTCCATTTCCAACAATACAGACTTAAAGAAAAATAATGTAAATAGTGACACAAGAAATAAATACACAGTGAAAAGCAAATAAAAATAAAGAGTTAAAAATAACATGGCTATATATAGGGAGTAGAAACCAACATGACTACATAGAGGGAGTACCAGTACTTAGTTAATGTGCAGTGGTACAAGGTAATTGAGGTAGCTATGTACTGTACATATAGGTAGGGGTAAAGTGATTAGGCAACAGGATAGATAATAGACAGTAGCAGTAGCGTGTGTGTGTGTGTGTGTGTGTGTGTGTGTGTGTGTGTGTGTGTGTGTGTGTGTGTGTGTGTGTGTGTGTGTGTGTGTGTGTGTGTGTGTGTGTGTGTGTTGGGGTATCAGTGTAAGTATGTGTGAGTGTGTGGGAAGAGTCCAGTGTGTGTGCATAGCAAAAATGGGTCAATGCAGGTAGTCCGGGTAGCCATTTGAGTAGCTATTTAGCAGTCTTGTTTAGAAGTCTTATGGCCTGGGGGTAGAAGCTGTTCAGGGTCCTGTTGGTTCTAGACTTGGTGCGCTGATACCACTTGCCGTAGCAGAGAGAACAGTCTGTGACTTGGGGGACTGGAGTCTTTGACTATTTTTGGGGCCTTCCAACACCTCCTAGTATGGAGGTCCTGGATGGCAGGGAGCACGGCCCCAGTGATGTACTGGGCCGTACACACTACCCTCTGTAGCGCCTTGCGGTCGGATGCCAAGCAGTTGCCATACCACACGGTGATGCAGCCAGTCAGGATGCTCTTGATGGTGCAGCTGTAGAACTTTTTGAGGGCCCATGCCAAATCGTTTCAGCCTCCTTAAGAGGAAGAGGCGTTGTCTTCAGGACTGTGTTGGTGTGTTTGGACCATGATAGATCCTTGTGATGTGGACATCAAGTAACTTGAAGCTCTCAACAGCCCCATCGATATGAATGGGGGGCGTGCTCATTTCCTGTAGTCCACGATCAGCTCCTTTGTCCTACTGACGTTGAGGGAGAGGTTGTTGTCCTGTCACCACACCTCCTCCCTATAGGCTGTCTCATTGTCATCGGTGATCAGGCCTACCAACGTTGTGTCGTCGGCAAACTTAATGATGGTGTTGGAGTCGTGCGCGACCACAAAGTCGTGGCTGAACGGGGAGTACAGGATTCAGTTGCAGAGGGAGGTGTTCAGTCCAAGGGACCTTAGCTTGGTGGTGAGCTTCGAGGGCACTATGGTGTTGAACGCTGGACTGTAGTCAATTAACAGCATTCTCACGTTCTCCCAGCATTCTACCCTGCATTCTACCCTGTATGATAAGTACTTTTTTGTATCCGACACCAAGCTAACATTCTAGGAAACTGACATTCAAGGAAAATGTAAATATTACTATATTAGCTCAGACTGTTTCATACTAACCTGACTTTATTTTCATAATCAGTTCACAAAGTACATTTACAAACCAAAGTAGTTCTGATCTCATTAGGACCTCTCTTCCATTAACTCTCATTAATCTCTCTACATAGATCTTGTCAGTGTTTTCTAGTAGGACAATAAAAACAATGACTGATGGTAACAGCGAAAAAAGGATCAGTGAGGACACAGCTTTCTTAGTTGACGTGTTTTCAAAAGCGCAATCATGCAGTAGAACACATTCTGTGGCTGGGCTCCCATTCTTCCCAATGTACCAGGAGTTCAACCGGTTTCCACATACTTGCGACAAAGGTTTTTCCTCCAGTAAAACAAAAGTCTGCACGCCGATTCAGAATTCAGGGGTAAAATGCCCTTTTAGTGTGAGGATGGAGGGAGACGCCTTCACGGGCTGCTGACTACGCTTTGGCAAGGGCCTCAGGAACAGTTGGCCAGACAAAAAAAAAGACCACGCAGATAGAGGTACCTCAATGAGCACTCTGTTAATCTGCAAAATCATTAGGATACGTCGAGCACTCATTAGCATCGTTCTCTTTTCATTAACTTGGGTAAAATCTGGATTTATAGTCTTCTGGGAAGCTTTGAGGGAGAGCGGGGGTGTTGTGGGGCACTTTGACATGGAGTCACAGGGGTCATTCAGTCGTAATGAGGGGCCGCTGAGCGGGCGGCTTGGCCACCGACTCGTCCCAAGACTAACCTCAAAGCGGCAGATTTCTTTATCTAATAGGAAGCAATTCACATCTCTAATGGGAAACAATTAACAGGATGGGCAAACCCACTTTGAAGACTGGGGCAAAAATAGAGGCAAGAGAAAGAGAGGAGCAGTTGTAATTGCACTGCGTGTTACAATATGAGCCTTACATCTCCGATAACAGTGAAATTACCTTCCAATAAGTGTGTAATTTTAACAAGCCAACATGAGTAGAAAAGTACAAAGTAAACCGCATGCAATGATGTCAGAAGCAGTTATAACTTGGTTACATTGCTTGAGTAGGTACAGAAACACATGCATTCAACGGTGATGTGGGCTACCCTAAAGGTGTATAGGAAATTCTATTAACATGAACGCAGAGCATTCCTACAAGGTAATCAAGGGGGGAAAAAATGGTTTAGGACATCCTTTACCTTTACAATGGAGCATGTGTCAATCTGCAATACACTGCCACCCCAGGTTTAAACGAGAGCATGGGGAGCTCTGCTCAACACCTACAGGTTCTTAGTTTCTAGTCGTTGCAAGTTGACCAGTTTTATTATTGCCTCGTCCAAAATCATAGAGTCCAAAGCTAAATCACGTGCCACCCTGGTCAAGACTGTTATTAAATAATTAAACAAACGAAGATGCAGGTTCTGGTGCAGATCCGAGGGAAGCACTAACTAACATTTCAACTTAAGTTTCATCGTATCCATACACAGGAACTTCAAACAATACCGTCAAGCTTAGCCGGCACTTACCAGACACATGACAAACACTTCCCTCTTACCAGCACCTTTCCCCAGGTGGCTGCACCTTAAACCCCCAAAAGTACAGCGTTTAAAGGAAACAGTCAGCCAATGAGAATTCTGAATCAATCATTCGACTAACAATGCAGAAGCGTTCATGATAAGCAATTCATGCTTTTGTCACACCGTGTGACACACGCACCAAGGAGGACATCCGGTTGGGGAGAACCCCAGGGGTCGTCCATAGCCTATCATTCAGGAGCCATGACATGGTCAAGCAAAACCAATGTATCCTGTAAGCATTATGTGACAAATGATTTTCATTCAAAACATTATTACACATCTAAGCTATAACTTCATGTGCACATCGACACCAACTCCAATGCATTTGTGGCCGTAAACATTGTTGCGACCTTAACCCAACATCTAGCAACCTTTACAAGAGGTTTAGATCTCTTGGTGTAATGGCTAAGGTGTTGGGTTGACAGTCGCTGGACCCAGATTTAAGTCCCGATCCGGATGCCCCTGAACTCGCTACAATATGTTTGCCAGTTTAGTGGGGAATGATATATACTGAATTTTATTATTTCTCACCACTAAATATTGATTGTATTTTATAAGGCCATGTAGGCTATCCCATGCCTATTTCAACTTGTCTAAAGTGCAGGCTTTTTCAATTGCTGAGAGTAAGCCTACGACATAAGAGTATTTTACCATGACCAGTCTAGTCAACGCGATTGCTCAAAAGGATACAATGACATGGTATTAACCCTGACAACTCCACACAACGTAGCCGACCTAGCAGCAATGTGTTTTAGGGAGGTTGTCAGAGTCTTTTCCCTTTCAGAAGACACCCCCATGATGAACTGCATGTGCGTGACAGCTCCACGGCTGTCCCCTCTGCTCTTGTTTCCCCCAGAAGTTCACTGCACCGATTGAGAGATGAAGATAAGCCTTCTCTAAGCATGGTAAAAGTGCACACCTCTCTTCCAAGGGTGCGTGTACGCTTCCACTAATTACTCACATAAATCAAAGTAATGGCCCTTTTCTGTATTTTATTTACTGATCATGTATCTTGTTCTCTGATTCAATATAGGCTAGACCAACAGCAAAACAGATTTTTTTGGTGTGTGTGACATAAGTGACACAAGCCTATAACAAAAGCCAGCACCTGAAAATATTAAATGTACGAGATATTGACTTTTTAACCTTGTAACTTGAAGTCTCCCAGCTTAGTGTGGGTCTTGTCATTGCTTGCAGTTCCTCTGAATTCCAAGCACTCCTTCACACGCAATCTCAGCAATAGAAACAACGAGAAGAAGAAAAATGGACTGTTCTGCATCTGGTGACCTAGTCAGGGTGCGGGTGCTCCTTTAATGAAATGCTGACAAAAGTCAAAACAATTCCTCATAGGCATTCCTAGAAAGATCAGTCAATTTCATTTAAAGGGGCAATCTGCAGTTCAAACAATAACAAAGCGCTGACTTGCCTCTGTTTTGGTAAAGAGCTGAGAGATGGGGCTGGAGAAATGCAACCGCTCTCAAATTCATAGACAGAGCTATGGATGCAAGGACTGACCATCCATGAGATCGCAATTATTTAAACCATGTTTTGAGCCTATACAGTTTTTGTTTTGAATTACATTGTTTAAAAACGATGGAGTAAAACAACCTTACATTTTGGGTTCTGATGGAGTACGACAGTTGAATAAGCTCATGAGGCATTTCTAAGTTATATTCTTGAAGAATCAATGGGTATATACTGTATATCAAAGTCCAAAAATGGATGTAGACGCTATAGCAATTTGTCTCTTAAGTTAAAATAAATAATCTTATATGCATTTTGTGTGTTTTGACACAGAATAAATGACTATAATAAATGATTATGAACTCACTTTCTCGTTCTATCCCAAATGAGCAGATATTAATTTGGCTTTCAAGTATGTGTAGTGAATATGAGCAGTTTTGTCTTTAAAAAAGTGTCTGTCTTTGTAACACGGTGTGTAAGACCGCCTGTGTATCTCTGCAGTGATTGATGTGTTCGTGTGAACATGTGGAGGAGGGAAATCCTTACATGTCATGTTGATTTACTGATGTTGATGTGAAAAGTGGAAGTCTGATTGATCTTCAAAGCCTTTCACAGTAGATCAGCTCAGCACCTGTGTGAAGCAGTCTGTCCGTCTGCAGTCACGAGGGGAGGGACAGACTAACCAACCCAGGTATGGGCCAGAGAAGCCACTCAAACCAAATCTCAGCTCTGCATCCGGTCCCTCTGGTCCTCTCCTCTCCCATCTCACTATCACTTCACCAAAGGCCCGACTGTAAGTGTACCTGGTCAGTGAATTACATGCACTTAAAGGGCAATTATGCCACTTTAATAATCTACAGCAACAAACCAGTGTCTGTGGTTATTAAAAAGATAAGAAAAAAGGTCCTACAAAAAAATTATTCTCTGTGACATTACAGTATGTGATTAAAAGTAAAAAACGGTGATTTTCAAAACCTGCAATGAGTTTCTAGCCCAAGGGAGTGTGTTTTCTTGCTCCTCACGTCACCGTGGATCTCATAGTGTTTGAAAATCACTGTTTTTGGTAACGATATACTGTGACTACATATCCACAACTCATTCATTACACATCTCTATGCATTCCATGAACGTGCTATATATAACAGGTCCCAACTGCCTTATTAACGGTAATGAAATATATCCATAGCATATCTATAGCGCATTCATGTAATGCTATGCCAGAGCTCATATTTAAGTATCTTAATAGATGCATTACAATGACAGTGAAGTGTCATCATTATGGCTGTTCTCAAAAGTGTGCTTCTGCCATACCAGTGTTACTGACTATGCCCAAAGGCCAAACCACTTTTTTAAAGTGAATCCTCAGGGTAAATTTTACGGATCAAATCGCGTAGTTGAGGGTCAAATCATAACTCTTTCGTAACTCATTAACAGCCCTCCTCCACATCACAATTAAGTTGGCAATACTGGTCAAAAAAACGCACAAATAAAAAGGTATGAATTCTATGCAGTCAAAAGTAAAGTCAAATCTATGTTCCCATTTATAAAGAAAGCATTTATAGCTAAGCACTTCGTGGTAATTAACTGTGGCGTTTGCCACTCTGATTTATAACACCAACATTAAAGGTCTATGTATGAATTCTATTAAGTCAGTGTAACGTCATTTATATTTTCCCATTTATAAAGCATTTATAAACATTCCTCACTTATCAAAAGATATGTTTTGTGCACAAAGGTGATGATTGTCTTATTAGGAATTTTCAAATCTGACTTCTCTACGTGGCCGCCTATGGACATTGTCTGTCTGGGCCGGGTGTCAGTTAAACTGCAGAACTGAAGAAAAACCGTAAGAGCAGTCGAAACCGTGCTTCTAGACTGGAAGCCTAGCCCCTTGATGCAGCTACCCCACTGAGGTATAATAAGAACTGGAGACTGCTACCCCACTGAGGTATAATAAGAACTGGAGACTGCGTCCAAGATGTCTAACCGTTGTTTTCAAGGTAATATATACTCATGTTGGCATACGTCGATTCATGGACAGTCTACGGTGCCTTCGGAAAGTGTTCAGACCCCTTGACTTTTTCCCCAAAAAAATTACGTTACAGCCTTATTCTAAAATGGATAAACATTTTTTAAATCCTCAGCAATCTACACACAATACCCCATAATGACAAAGTGAAAACAGGTTTTACACATTTTTGCAAATTTATAAAAGATTAAAAAAACGGAAATACTTTATTTACATAAGTATTCAGACCGTTTGCAAAGAGACATGAAATTGAGGTCAGGTGCATCCTGTTTCCATTGATCATCCTTGAGATGTTTCTACAACTTCATTGGAGTCCACCCGTGGTAAATTCAATTGATTGGACATGATTTGGAAAGGCACACAACCGTTTGTATAAGGTCCCACA
Source organism: Salmo trutta (assembly GCF_901001165.1). NCBI lineage: Eukaryota > Metazoa > Chordata > Actinopteri > Salmoniformes > Salmonidae > Salmo > Salmo trutta. The sequence goes on along the minus strand of NC_042961.1, from coordinate 27,392,870 downwards.
GTTGACAGTGCAAGTCAAAGCAAAAACCAAGCCATGCGGTCGAAGGAATTGTCCGTAGAGCTCCAAGACAGGATTGGGGGTAGGGTACCAAAAAATATCTGCAGCATTGAAGGTCCCCAAGAACACAGTGGCCTCCATCATTCTTAAATTGGAAGAAGTTCGGAACCACCAAGACTCTTCCTAGAGCTGGCCCCCCAGCCAAACTGAGCAATTGGGAGAGAAGGGCCTTGGTCAGGGAGGTGACCAAGAACCCGATGTTAACTGACAGAGCTCTAGAGTTCCTCTGAGGAGATGGGAGAACCATCTCTGCAGCACTCCACCAATCAGGCCTTTATGGTAAAGTGGCCAGACGGAAACCACTCCTCTGTAAAAGGCACATGACAGCCCGCTTAGAGCTTGCCAAAAGGCACCTAAAGACAATCAGACCATGAGAAACAAGATTCTCTGGTCTGATGAAACCAAGATTGAACTCCAATGCCAAGCGCCACGTCTGGAGGAAACCTGGCACCATCCCTATGGTGAAGCATGGTGGTGGCAGCATCATGGGGATGTTTTTCAGTGGCAGTGACTGGGAGACTAGTCAGAATCGAGGCAAAATTATGCTAAATATACAAGCAGATACATTTTCTCCAGTCTCTGAAAGACTACGAGGCGGATACTAACAATAATCCTTTGGGCAAAACTGAAAGAACTTCAAGTGATTTCTCTCATCAACACGAATTAGATGATGGAGCATCTATTAGCTACATGGTAACATTCAACCGTACATGTTTAAACCAGAATATAGCAAAGAGGATTCTAAACAATGAGTTGCATTTAGCTAACGTTAGAAGCTCAGCTACACCCAAAGCCAGCACCCAGAGGGCAGATGACAAATATGGTGCCTAGCTAAGTAAGTTATTTTTCCTGCAAGCAACCTAGCAACCCATATTGTGTATTGCTGGCTAACAACCTACTGTGTTATTGTGGGGGGATCTAATAATTGTTCTGTTTGCTAATTTAGCTAGCTAGGTAGCTAGCTAGGTAGCACAACTACCGGTATATTTTGTATCTCAATTGTAAAATCTCTTCTCTTTTTAGTCGTAGATATGGCTAGCTACTAAACAGCAAGCTACAACGTTGCAACCAGTCACCTAAAGCTAGGTTTACCAACAAATGTTAGCACATGACTGGAGTTGGCTAGCTCGTTAGTCTGGCGCCTGCTAACTTATGTGCCACGCCTCGCATTTGTAACTTCCTAGCAAATGTGTCGCATAAGCAACTGTAACTAATTTACTAGCTGGCTACGTAACATAATTGACGAAGGTTGACGTTGGTTATGATTATGACCTAGGATGCATTTCAATCACAAAATCATAGGCATGACACAATATAGGATTCTGAACAGATGTAAATAACAAGTATTGCATATCCAGCAAGCCAGCTAGATAAGTTTACTAGCAAACAGTGAGGAGAAACAATAATCCAATAATTTACTGTTGTAAATCTCTAAAACTGAACCTGGTTTTAGTATACAAATATTTGCCTAAGCATGCCTGGTATTCATGGTTGTAGGTAGGGTTGAGGGTTATGGCCTGTTTCTTTCTATTAGGCTAGATATTGTTGTACATGTAATCTCTGTGCCTCTGCACATGTATGCATGTTCAACTAGTCTATCCTAATGTTGCTGTAATGCTGGCATGGTTTAACTGTTGTTCAAACAGTACAACAGAATATAATGTTGTTTATTTTTTGTCTAACAGCCATTACCATGGGTGCCTGGGCTTCTTCCTGGAGTGGATTCTAGATACAGACACTGAATTCCTTTGCCTGTGAGTGTCGTTGTAGTAGAACTGTATCCCATGAACTGTATCCCTCTCGTGGGATTAGACATTATGCTCGATTTCAAGCAGATGACTCATGAGGAACTGAATGGCAGTATGATCATAACACTCCTCCCACAGCTCCCAAGTACTCCCTGAACTGTCTTTGGAATGGCAATTTCATCATGACCACCTCTCCCATCATCTGCTTATCAACAGATTGTTGGTATCTATTACTGGGAGTTACAGGATAGGTACTGTTTGGTGTAGCACAGATCATTTTTGACCATGGTGTTACTTGTTTTGTTTTTTCCATTTATATTTTGAGGTTGCATTTTAACACGTTAGCATGTAGGGCGCACCGATTGGTGTCACCTCATTAGTCAGTATGTGTTACACCTGTGCTGGTTGCCATCTCGTAAGTGGGTGCTACTTAAGAATGGCTGGCCCAGTGCTCCAGTGTCTTGAGAGATGTAGAGGGTCAACACCTTTAGTTGTCTCTCCCGATTTGATTTCTAGAAAACCCAGAGTAGAGGAGCTCTGGGACTTCTGCCAGGGTTTCCAAACTTGGTCCTGGGGACCCCAAGGGGTGCACATTTTGGTTGTTGCCCTAGCACTACACAGCAGATTCAAATAAACAACTAAACAAGCTTTGATTTTTTGGAATCAGCTGTGTAGTGCTAGGGCAAAAATCTAAATGTGCACCCTGTGGGGTCCCGAGGACCGAGTTTGGAAAACGCTGGCATAAGAACGTTGTTACGCAATGGTGGACTGACTGGGGAAGCTGAGACTTTTTGTGCTTATGGCGATGGTCTTGTCGTGTCTGCGGTGAATGACCAGCTGGATAAGGCTGCTTAAAGTGGTGTAGGGCTTCTTAACCAACAACTGTTTGGTCCTCTTGCAGAAGATTTGCTGGTACTGCACATCTTCTGGTAAGACATGATTGTGGTCTTAGCGCAACAATACAAAACAATACACAATTGAACCCCCCCACTAATTGTATTGATCTCTATTAGACTGGCTAGCTAAGCATACCTAACATGGATTTCAATATTTCAGGTTGCTGTTAACTAACTCACGCCACTAAATTGCCGTCAAGACTGCTAGCCAGCTGACACTGGCTGAGAACCAACCAACCATAGACGATATATACACGTTAATTTTGCTACCAACACACAAACAGAGAGTGACTTAGCTATATCTACAATTCTATTTTTGGTAATGGAGTGTTTTCCAGACAAGGGTGGAATAGATGGCTACCAAATTGAGATTTGTTTTTGGTAACATTAGCTGGTTTATGTTAGCTAACATCTGTCAAAGGAAGAATATGTCACACCCTGATCTGTTACACCTGTCCTTGTGCTTGTCTCCACCCCCTCCAGGTGTCGCCCATCTCCCCCATTATCCCCTGGGTATTTTTACCTGTGTTTTCTGTCTGTCTGTGCCAGTTCGTCTTGTTTTGTCAAGTCAACTCCGTGCTTCTGCTTTTTCCTTTTCTATGTTTTTTGCTAGTTCTCCCGGTTTTGACCCTTGCCTGCCTTGACTCTGAACCCACCTGCCTGACCATACTGCCTGCCCTGACCTCGAGCCTGCCTGCCACTCTGTACCTCCTGGACTCTGACCTTGTTATGATCTTTTGCCTGTCCACAACAATTTTCTTGCCTGCCCCTTGGATACTAATAAATATCAGAGACTCGAACCATCTGTCTCCCGTGTCTGCATCTGGGTCTCACCCTGTGCCCTTATAGAACAAACATGTTTACTCTGCTGAAGGTAGCTACCAGTCAAGCAGTGACTACAATGGCATTGGCGAAATTGATTGACAGTGTGCATACCAGAAAAGATAGCTATATGAGTTAGCTATCAGCACTGTAACGTTAGCTAGCTAAATTAGGACTGTAACTTTAGCTGTTACCCATCAGTTCAGTCTGAAAATCCCTCTGATTATCTTTGGTCAACGCATTATTCTTGATAGCCGCAAGCAAGCCACTGGCAGAATCTGGGTGATTCTCTGGTAGGTATAACGGTGAAAGATAACACATTTTCACGTTTTTTTATACTTAGCACAGAACACAACACGGGCATGATGACAAACATTTGTGAAAAACTAACGTTTTCAAAAAAAATCTTACCTAGAGAAGTTCTTAGATTACTGTTTGTTGGTCGTTCGAAGTAAACAACGCCATTATTCAAGTTTGTGGGAACGCCCCCTCTACCTAGCGGGCGGTATCAGGATTCGCTATGAATTCCAGACTTTGTGGTTCACTATGAGTGTCATGGTTGTCGTAGGAAGGAGTGGACCAAAGTGCAGCGTGTGTGTCGTTCCACATTTTATTTTCACTGTGTAACTATGCAATACATACACAAATAAACTGAATGAACAAAAACAACAAGCCGTGACTCAGAGTTGAAACATACACTAACTCAAAGACAATCTCCCACAAACCCAGGTGGAAAAAACACCTACTTAAGTATGATCTCCAATTAGAGACAACGAGGACCAGCTGCCTCTAATTGGAGATCATCCCAACAAACCCAACATAGAAATACAAAACTAGAACATACCAACATAGAAAAACGAAACTAGAAAACCCCCCTGTCACGCCCTGACCTACTCTACCATAGAAAATAACAGCTTTCTATGGTCAGGACGTGACAATGAGCAGACGAATACACAGGGAGTCGACACTTCCCGATTCTACCAGTGAAATGAAAATTTGCTAGTTCTAGCATGTGGTTTGGATAATTGTGATGTTTATGATAAAAGCGTAATATTGTTCATATACTAATGACTATATGCTGTGGCAGAGCCAGAGTGAAATTCCCCTTTAAACTGTCAGATTTTTACGGGGCATTTTTTATTATGCTAATTAGATTTCCGCGGGGGCGCAGAAATCGACTCTTGGGGTGTCTCCTACTCTTCATCTGCACTGACTGAAGTGGATTTAACAGGTGACATCAATAAGGGATCATAACTTTCGCCTAGATTCACCTGGTCAGTCTATGTCATGGAAAGAGCAGGTGTTCCTAACGTTTTGTACACTCAGTGTATATCAGCATAATATTTTTAAGGTGGTTTGGCCTTTTGACATGTTCACTAACACTGGTATGGCAGAAGCTCACTTTTGAGAACAGCCATAATGATGACACTACGCTGTCATTGTACTTATGCATGTATTAAGATACCTACATATGAGCTCTTGCATAGCATGACATGAATGCACTATAGATATTTTATGGATATACCTTTAATAATGTGGTTGGGACCATTATAAATGCTTATAGATGTGTAATACATTATTTATGGATATGTAGTCAAAGTAAATTGTTACCGAACTGGTGAACTTTATTTTTTTTCTACAAAACTTTTTTCACATATGTTGACACTGGTTTTGTGCTGGAGATATTGAAAATGCGGTTGAAAATGAGTTGCCCTTTAACTTTTTCACAACACAAGCTCCAAATAAGATGCCATCCCTCTCAGCAATAGAGATATGACATGACTGGCCATTTTAATTATGGCATGTGGGGCCGTTTGTGGTGCTGTCTGTAGATTATGGACTGTGTGGTTGTTTTAATTATGGTTTATATCGACGTATGTTAGCTGTCAGTCAAACTGCATAAAAATGAAACCAATATTTACCTCGACTGTTAAGTACACATTTTTGTAACATTTTCTTAACAGGGTTAACCTTAGGCATTAATTCCAAATGGTTAAGGTAAGGGTTAAGGTTTGGGATAGGGTTAAAACAAACAAAAAATGTAAACGACTGGAAATTACTGGGATTGAACCCACGATCCTCAGAGCCGTAGCTAGCGGATCACATAGTACTGCGATTGAACCCGCTATCCCATTTATAGTGTGTGGGGCCGTCTGTGGTGCTGTCTGTAGATTATGGACTGTTTGGCCGTTTTAATTAAGTATATTTTGATATATGTTAGCTGTCAGTCTGTCATAGGCGTCATAAGGATTGGACCAAAACGCAGCGGGTATAGTGCTCATCTTCTTTATTTAGATTAAAGTGAACACTTAAACAAAATGACTAACAAACGACAAAACGACAGTTCCGTAAGGTACAAAGACTATAACGGAAAACAACCACCCACAAACCCAAAGGAAAAAACAGGCTGCCTAAGTATGGCTTCCAATCAGAGACAACGAGAAACACCTGCCTCTGATTGGAAACCATACTCGGCCAAACATGGAAAAAGAAACATAGAAATAGAAAACTAGAACCAAAATCCCCTAGAATCAAAATCCCCTAGAACCAAAAAAGCCAAAACACACACAGCAAACACCCCCTGCCACACCCTGACCATACTACAATTACAAATGACCCTTTTACTGGTCAGGACGTGACACAGTCAAACTGTGCAAAAGTGAAACTGAAACAGTTTTTGGTTAAATTTAGGCAACAGGGCATTCATTTTGAGTGGTCAAGGTAAAGGTTTGGGATAGGGTTAAAAAAAATGAACAAGTGCTTAGCACTGCGATTGAATCAGCAATCCTCTGAGTCGTAGCTCATCGCGAGCCTACTAAATGGTAATAGGTGATCGCGTTGCGGCTTGTGGACGGTAGGAAATTGTGTTGGAAATAAAATGTGTTGGTCAATGTAAATTGTCCGGTTACGATTTTATGAATTGTTCAGCAGTCTAATGGCTTGGGGGTAGAAGCTGTTGAGGAGCCTTTTGGGCCTAGACGTGGTGCTCCGGTACCGCTTGCCGTGCGGTAGTAGAGAAAATAACTTGGGTGACTGGAGTCTGAATTTTATGGGATTTCCTCTGACACTGCCTATTATATAGGTACTGGATGGCATGAAGCTTGGCTCCAGTGAGATACTGGGGCTACCCTCAGTGAGATACTTACACTACCCTCTGTAGCGCCTTACGGTCAGATGCCGAGCAGTTTTCATACCAGGCGGTGATGCAATTGGTCAGGATACTCTCGATGGTGCAGCTGTAAAATCTTTTGAGGATCTGGGGACCCATGCCAAATCTTTTCAGTCTACTGAGAGGGAAAAGGTTTTGTCGTGCCCTCTTCACGACTGTCTTGGTATGTTTGGACCATGATAGTTCGTTCGTGATGTGGACACCAAGGAACTTGAAACTCTCAACCCGCTCCACTACAGCCCCGTCGAAGTTAATGGTGGCCTGTTCGGCCCGCCTTTTCCCGTAGTGTAGTTCTTCACGCAAAAGGCTTGGATCTGGGCCTGTTCCGGTGAAAGCAGGATATCCTTCTCGTTGAACTCGTTAAAGGAAAAAGTTTCTTCCAGTCCGCGGTGAGTAATCGCTTTTCTGATGTCCAGAAGTTATTTTCGGTCATAAGGGACGGTAGCAACAACATTATGTACACAATAAGTTAAAAAATAAGTTACCACAAAATTTACAAAATAATAATTTTAAATTGCACAATTGGTTGGGAGAATATAAAACGTCAGCCATGTTCTTCTGCGCCATCTTCAAATTGTGCAAACTATTTAATATAAATTGATGGAAATTGTGCTGACCATTGAATATTTAATATATGTTTCATATTTATTCATTTATCAGCATTTAATAACAGGTGTTGGCATTAGGTAAGGAGTCAATTTTGGGAGTAAAATGATGTAGGCATGTTAAAATAAAAAATAGAAAGATATTTTCTTGAAGGATATACAGTACATGGCCAAAAGTATGTGGACATACTGCATGCTGTAGCGTTAAGATTTCCCTTCACTGGAACTAAGGGGCCTATCCCGAACCATGAAAAACCGCCCCAGACCATTATTCCTTCTCCACCAAACATTACAGTTAGCACTATGCATTCGAGCAGGAAGCGTTCTCCTGGCTACCGCCAAACCCAGATTCATCCGTCAGACTGCCAGATGGTGAAGCATGATTCATCACTCCAGAGTCTGCATTTCCACTGCTCCAGAGTCCAATGGCGGCGAGCTTTACACCACTCCACCCGACGCTTGGCTGCTCGGCCATGGAAACCCATTTCATGAAGCTCCCGACGAACAGTTCTTGTGCTGACGTTGCTTCCCGAGGCAGTTTGGAACTCGGTAGTGAGAGTTGCAACCATTTTTACACACATCCTATGACAGAGCCACATTGAAAGTTACTGAGCTCTTCAGTACAGGCCATTCTACCTCAAATGTTTGTCTATGGAGATTGCATGGCTGTGTTCTCGATTTTATACACCTGTCAGCAGGTGTGGCTGAAATAGCCGAATCCACTCATTTGAAGGCATGTCCACATATTTTTGGTCATGTAGTGTACATTGAATAGTGAATATATGCTTTTGCATTGTATTTCAAGTGAGTGTTCATTAACAGTTATGAGAATGAGATTAAACTACCCATTTCAGTTTTCGATTCCAAACTCAAAAGCATTAGGTTATATAATTTAAATATTAGCTGTCGAAAATAAACACAGTTATCTTGTATGCGCTGTCCGTGGTACTGAAGTCTTAAAACTATAGCCAAAACGTCCTGCACGTCACGCATGGATTATAACAGCAAGAAACAACAGACAATGCCAGCAACGTCATGTCAACAACATGTTTTGCTCCAATAAAAAAAATATTAAAAAAACAAAAAAAACAAGTGACAAATCTCCTCGTTCTGACTAACACACTTTCCACATTATTGTGCTGTGTGATTTGTGAATGGTGCTGTGAGATGAGATGCTCAACAGTGAGTAGAATGGACATAAATCCACAGAAATGTAGTGATGTGTGGTTATGCACTTCTCCTGGCGCCGAAGACGTGGATGTCGATTATGGCAGCCCCCCCCCACCTCTCTGATTCAGAGGGGTTGGGCTAAATGCGGAAGACACATTTCAGTTGAATGCATTCAGTTGTACAAATGATTAGGTATCACCCTTTCTTTCCTTTAAAAAAAGAGTAAAAATAAACAATAGTATGTAGCCTCCATGCCTTTATCTCAATCACTCTTATTTTGATTTTTGTGTCAACAAACTTGTAAACTATTATTCCAATAGCTTGTATTCCAAGATAACCGTTTAAATACATGCGTGGGGAAATAGATAGAATACAATTGTAATACAATGTCTTGTAATTAGTGAAATTAAAAAATAAAAACCATAGGGACAGTCTCCTCCTGGTGGTATACATTGGACATGCAGCCTAATGAACAACGTTTGTCTAATGAACAACGTTTGTCTAATGAACAACGTTTGCCTAATGAACAACGTTTGTCTAATGAACAACGTTTGACAGGCCTATCATCATTTCATATGCTTTGAGAGAAAAAAGACCCATTGACAAATATTAAATATATCAAATGTAAAATGTTTCCTAGATTAAATGGAGGCAAGACATGTGGGGAAACAAACATGCTATGGAACAACTTGATATTTACATACAGTTTACTCTGCGTCCTGCCAAAATTCATGCAGATCTGTGCAATAGCCTAAATGACAAGTTATATATAAATTAAGCACCTATGTTTTAAGATATAAAATATACTTCATCAACAGTTAGTAAGTGATTGCAGGTATGCTTGAAACCCAGCTCCTGTCACGTATCGATAACGGAATAAAGCGTCAACTAATAATCAGGAATAATAAGTCTAATGTTTTATAGACCTCTCATAATTAATAATTCATTATAATTATAAATTACAACGGACAAATTTTACTTGTTGGAAACTGTACCCCGTAAAATAAGAAATACAACTATGCCAGAAACACTCGGTCAGTCTACAAAAACGTTTATTTCTATTAATGTGCATGATCCGCAGTAGCATTTATGTAAACACATTAAAGGACATAAAAAACACATGTTGTTAGATCCATTTGGAGAATAATTCACGAAATATAGCATAGCACCAGATAATTATGGAAAACGTGTCCCCAGCACACACATTCGTATAAATCCTTAATAAATTGCAATATGAAATAATTTGACAGTATGAATGAGTAAAAACACGATTTATTTGCGTAAAAGGAATAGAAGTCGAATAAAGTTCAAATGAAACAAGGAAACTCTCTTTTGCTGCATGATAAGACCCACTCTATTGAATTGTAATAAACCATAGGCCTACATTTCCGCAGACACTAATCATCATTTATAAATTAAATTCAATACAATACTATATCTTATACTTTCAAGGTGTAACCGATAATAACTTTATAGTATAATAGTATACCATTTCTAATGATAATTCGAATAATATTATGTCAAACAAATAATAAATACAAAAAACTACTACTACTAATAATAATAATGTTACATTAATAGTAGTATGGTAGTTCTGTCTTCTAGTATTAGGCTGCTAAAATCATATGATCTTTCATTTTTATTGATATTTCATCATGGTTGTAGTTATTGTTAGGCTATTACCATTAAATCTAAACATATAACCATCTACATATGAGGCTATAGCCTAGGCCCAAATAGAGGCATATTTGGTGAATGGTAACCAAAACAAATGAATACGTTGATTTGATTGGACATCCATAATTCTTTGACAAAACCTATCCAGCAAAGTATTGAGTTCCTAGTGGCTAGTGGTGATTGCAGTCTGCCTCCAATTGCAACGAGGGAATGGACAACACAAACAGTTTGACAACAAAAAGTAGGCGCGCTGTGTTTCGATGAGAGAGGGGAGGAAGAGAGAGTGAGAGTGAGAGCGCGCGCGCGCGCGCGCGTGTGTGTGTGTGTGTGTGTGTGTAAAGGGGAGGGAGGGAGGGGAGCAGACACCCCTTACAACAAACCACGACTCAGACGCTGACGAGCTATAATGCTATTTGACACTTCTGTTTGTGATAAATCATTTAACTCAGGACAGAAGAAGGCTATTCACATGTGGAGAGTGGAAGGTCTAGAACTGCACCAAATGACAAATTAAATTACTGGACGTATAATGGACTACTTGCTTGTCTATTGTGCAGGTTATGAGTATTTTATTCTCCAATAATCCTTACTTTCAATAACTGGATCCGCTATATAAAGACGTGACCTATAATTACCGCGCTTCTTGCATTTATATTAAAATGTAGTCTTACCATCGGCATCGACGGGACAAAGGACAGGAGCTTATTCATCAAAACACCTATTAGTAACCGACAGACTACAATTAACATAAGGCTGTTCCTTACTTGGAAGAAGCAACGAATTGACTGCAAGGTGGTGTATTTTCATTCCCAGTATTTGACCCTTTAAATATAGGATATGTTGTACCATATTTTGTGCTGTAATAATATTACCACTATATTCTTGATTTTACTTATGTATTCCCCTAGAATGAGTTAATATTTTTTTCCACAGAAATAACTTATTGCTTTCTCTCAATATATTATAGGCTTCATAATGGACATGCAAAATATATTTGAGGAGATGACCTGGCCATCGCCACGGAGTATATTATTGGCGTCTTTGACCGTTGTCTTTGCCGTGCACCTGTGGCGCAGGATCAGGCGGAACTGGGACGTGTGCAGCCCGCCTGGACCCTTCGCTTGGCCGGTCATTGGGAACGCAGTAGAGGTTGGCAAAACTCCTCACCTCTATTTCTCTCGCATGGCACGGAAATATGGGGATGTCTTTCGAATCAAACTTGGCTGCCGGGACGTTGTGGTGCTGAATGGCGACGCAATCAGGCAGGCGCTCATCAAAAAGGGATTTGATTTCGCAGGCAGACCGGACTTTACTTCTTTTCAATATGTTTCCAATGGCGACGGCATTGCTTTTGGAAAATTCAGCGAATGGTGGAAAGTGCACCGAAAAGTAGCCCAATCTACTGTTCGTATGTTTTCCAACGGCAACAATCACTCCAAAAAGACATTCGAAAACCACGTTGTCTGCGAAGTCAGGGAGCTGCTCCGTCTTTTCCTGGGAAAAACGCAAGAGCACAAATATTTCCAGCCGATGACATACTTGGTGGTATCAACAGCTAACATAATGACCGCCGTGTGCTTTGGAAAGAGGTATTCCTACGACGACGCAGAGTTTGCGCAAATTGTGGGACGAAATGATCAATTCACCCAAACAGTAGGGGCTGGGAGCATCGTTGATGTGATGCCTTGGCTCCAGTATTTTCCCAACCCAATAAAAACCATTTTTGACAATTTTAAAGAGCTCAACCGGGAGTTCAGTAAATTTATCGTTACTAAGGTTGTCGAGCATCGAAAGACCATTCAGCCAAACACAATCCGGGACATGACAGATGCTTTCATCATGGCAATGGACCATTCTCAGGACAGCTCGCCCGGAGTCTCACCAGGCAAAGATTATGTGCCACCTACTATTGGTGATATTTTTGGAGCAAGCCAAGACACACTGTCTACTGCACTCCAATGGATCATTCTGATACTTGTGAGGTAATAGCCTACGTATTAATTTTGAATCAGCTAAAGTGTAATTAAAGTACTCTTTTTCCTATAGGCTATAATATGTTCTATTAACAATGCATTTTATATTTTAGTCATAAAGCCGTCGCTTTTATCCAAAGCAACTTACACTAAGTGCATTCATCAATTCACAATAGCATATATGCTTTAAGTTGAGAAAACCTATGCGTAAAACAGAAAAGGCTATTTTGTCTTGGGAAAATGATCCAACCTAATATACTAGTATGCCGCTGTCTCACTATCTACATAAAACAACGAAAGAGTACTATGCTCTGCTCTTTTATTGCTGGCAGCCTACTACTGTACGTGCTCCTGTGTCCCGCACGTCAGTAGTAGAACTAGGATGTTAGGTAATAGTCTTAAATAGCAGAAGTGCCCAGGCAGGTATTGGAAGCCTCTCATGAGGGCTCCGCTCTACTGAAATTTCGCTTGAGAAAAATAAAGTAATCTGAGCCGTAGAACATCATGATGTGAGTTGCCAGTTTGCGCGGGAAAAAAACCCCAGTTTCGATGGTAATTCATGTTTATTTTGTCCAGTATTTGGTACTTACTTAGGAATACTTAGCATGTTGGCAACTGTAACCATGCTACCAAATCCCCAAATAACAAATTGACAAATAACCTGTAGCCTATATCAACCTGTTGCTCATAGTTACCCATCAAAAAATATTAATGTATTGAGTATGCCCTCAGTGTTGAAATAGAGGTTAGCTTCCCAATAGGAAATTATTATCTCAATGAACAAAGATACCTGTGTTCTGAGTGTTCACCTTTGACCATTTCCTATATAGGTTTCCTCATATCCAGCTGCGTCTCCAAGAGGAAGTGGACAAAGTGGTCTACCGGAGCCGTCTGCCCACCATTGAAGACCAGTCTCAGTTGCCTTACGTGATGGCCTTTATCTACGAGGTGATGCGCTTCACCAGCTTTGTGCCTCTCACCATTCCCCACAGCACCATCACCGACACTACCATCATGGGCTACACCATCCTCAAGGACACAGTGATCTTCATCAACCAGTGGTCCATCAACCACGACCCCGCCAGGTGGACACAACCAGAGACCTTTGACCCCCTGCGCTTCCTGGACCAGGACAGCTCTTTGAACAAGGACCTGGCCAGCAGCGTGCTCATCTTCTCCTTGGGAAAGAGGCGGTGCATCGGAGAGGAGCTGTCCAAGATGCAGCTGTTCCTATTTACTGCATTGCTGGCACACCAGGCCCACTTTAGTCCCGATCCGGACAAGCTGCCCACCATTGACTACACCTATGGGCTGACCCTGAAGCCCAATAACTTCTCCATAGCAGTAAATCTACGGGACAGCATGGACGTCTTGGAGGAGGCTAGCCAAAAGCCCCTCTATGGGGAGACCCAGGAGGACACAGGCAACTCCAGATCAGACTGAGAATATAGTTGCTAAAAGCATTACAAAAACGGTAAATGAAGCTTTTAAGAAGTAGATTCATGAACTGAAATTCGTCCTCATGCGCTATCAGGTATCAGCTATTATACAGTTAAAAATGTATTTATGAACTGAACACTCAGGCAAAATACCCTTCATATACATTATATTTTCTTTGTTTTACCGGTAATCACTCATATGACTATGGCTCACAAAAATGCAACTTTTAAAGATTTTTTTAATAGGTTATTGCACTGATGTTTGTATATCTTTCACTGGAACACGCCAGAACATAAAAAAGCGTGCAGTGTTCATCTGAGGGCGATGGCATGTTCTTTTACACTTGTTTGCCACTTCATTTACTGTATTTACTGGAATATTGACCAATTGGAGTTGATTCAGTCATTTTACTTGCACCCAGCACCTCAGAGAGCACTGTGTGTACCTTTTATGGCCCAAATTATCTCCCAACAAGGTCAATATGATACAGAGAGAATCTTGATTTAAGTAAATATAGGTAAGTAGATAGATAGCAATACCAACCTTATTACTATTAAAAACAAGAATTATGTTTTAAGTGACATAGTGTTGGTAATTCTAATGAGCAGCCATACCCTAAATTTGACATATGCACTAAGGTTTTACAGAAAACTCAGATTATTGTGCTTTTTAAAAAATGGAGTCAACTTTAAAAAACAAAATATGGCAACCAGCTCTCATCAAGGCAAAGGGTGGCTACTTTGAAGAATCTAAAATCTAAAATACATTTAGATTTCTTTATCACTTTTTTGATTACTACATGATTCCATATGTGCTATTTCATAGTTGTGATGTTTTCACTATTATTCTACAAAGTAGAAAATAGTAAAAATAAAGAAAAACCCTGGAATGAGTAGGGTGTGGACAAACGTTTGACTGGTACTGTATATTTGTTAAATTGAAATGGTAATTTTTAAAATCTATATTAGAATAGCGTTTTCTTTTTTATTGTCTTTTTGTTCTCTTCAAGTGTGTGTTATGTCTTCATACGCTTGAACGTTCAAAAGGCTGCTCTGCAAAAGTTCTTCATATATACCATATCATTAAGATTCTTCATTTAAGATACCAGTTATCAAATTATTTATTCTCCATGTTGTATTGAATACAGAACATAATCATAGTGTTACTGCAACTGTGATGATGCTCTTGTGAGAGTATTTTACGATATCTATCTGAACTGATGACATTGAGTTGATGAGTAAAGATAATATGTGTGATATTATACAGTCATACTAAATTAAAGGACATTTTATTCTTGCTTGATTTGTAGCTAGTGTATTTATTATACTGATATGAGTTGGAGTAACAAGAGATTGCGTTTTGTTTTTATTTTAACACATGCCTCAGAATAGGAGGTATAACTAACCAGCTTTTGAGTAAGTAGGGGATCATTCGAACCAAAATAAAAAGTCATGTGGGCAGGTAGAAAACAAAGAGAATGCTGATTCTGCAGTGTTTAGGAATACACAAAGGTTATATAAAAAGTCACTCAACACTTCCATATCTCAAACTCACTATGGATGAGATTTTCTATTTTTAAATGACCGGTTCAATTGTTTCCGAAAATAGAATAACCTTTAATTGTGTATTTTCTGAAATGACAGAATTATTATTAGAAATACACTTTGTCTGGTTGTTTGATACAGTAGATTTCATTACTTTCTTATTTCAGCGAACAAATGTATTGTACTGTATTATGGGCACATAGCCATGTCATGTTGCAACAAATGGGAAGTGTTTAGGAGAGCCCTTTCCCTGCCGTACGTTTTATCTCGCTCACCCAGAACATCCTGTATTTCATCAGCGAGATGCTTGCAGCCAGACAGCCAGCTTGGAGTGCGTGACAAATTCAGATAAAGCCAGATGATTACTGATACGCTACTCCCTTAATGCTCACCCAACAGAAAAGGAAGAAAGTCAAAGAAAAAGATTTGCCTCAGATCTCAGTGTGAAGGAAAAGCATAGATAGACAAGACTCGGAAATTCGGCACATGTAAAATAATTGCGGGGTTGTGAGGGTTTGATTTTTGGAAAGGCTTTTTCAAAAACAAACAAACCATATTCCAACGTGAAGGCAGAACTACGTGTCCAGGGTTCAAAGCTCTCATCAGTCCTCATCCTGCACACATGACCCTATGGATGGTCGTGGACATGTTGAATGCACCTTCAACATCATATTTGGCATGTAAATCTTGGTGGGGCAAAAAACAAAAGTGGGATGCATGCCTGCAAAGCCACTAAACAACACAACACTAAACAATACATTAATTGAACTATAACGGTGACAAACGGTGCCCACAAACTGTTAGAGCCTACATAAAGCTGTCCCAACAGCAGCGTCCCAACAGCAGAGTCCCAACATCTTACCACTGCTAAACCTGGCTTTCAGCAGAGCCTTGTCTGGCAGCAAAACAGTTAATTCAGCCTCATTTAGTGCCATAAAAAAAACATAGCTGATATGGCTGACTTGCTTAAATAAGGGGACGACAAGCGGATGAGGCAATCGGTGATTTCGATTAACACATGAACGAGCAAGCGACGACGGACTTAGTCAATATAACTATTTGTACAGCACTTTTGAAATGTACTGTACATCGACAGAATTCAGAACATGGGCCATTCTTAACACGGAACCCAAACCGGCTCTGCGCGTGCGCCATCGTGCGCCATCATGCGCCATCGTGGGTACATTTATTTTGTCCCCCTACACCAAACGTGATCACGACACGCAGGTTGAAATATCAAAACAAACTCTGAACCAATTACATTAATTTGGGAACAGGTCGAAAAGCATTAAACATTTATGGCAATTTAGCTAGTTAGCTTGCACTTACTAGCTAATTTGTCCTATTAGCTAGCTTGCTGTTGCTAGCTAATTTGTCCAGGGATATAAACATTGAGTTGTTATTTTACCTGAAATGCACAAGGTCCTCTACTCCGACAATTAATCTACACATAAAACGGTCAACCGAATCGTTTCTAGTCATCTCTCCTCCTTCCAAGCTTTTTCATCTTTGAATTTATATGGTGATTGGCATCTAAACTTTCATAGTATTACTACACCGTCCGGCAACACAGTTCGTCTTTCAATCACCCACGTGGGTATAACCAATGAGGAGATGGCACGTGGGTACCTGCTTCTATAAACCCATGAGGAGACGGGAGAGGCAGGACATGCAGCGCGATCTGCATCAGAAATAGAAAGGAGTTCTATTTTAGCCCTTGGCAACGCAGACGCTTGTTGACGCGAGCAGTGTGGGTGCAATTATTGAATAACATAGATTTCTAAATTTATTTTGCAACGCTCGCTCACGACGCAAACGGTGTGGTCAGCCTATTACAGTGTACTCCATGTACCAGTCAGAACCGTAGGATAAATAAATGGGGCATTTAAAACATGATGAAAGCTCTTACAATATTCAATGATTAAATTTCTCTAAAACAGGTTATAGGCTATTTGTGCATCATCAAGTTAGAACAGTAGGCAAGTTAAGAGGTGAAAATAGAGCAAATTATTAGGGTGAGGCCCATTGGACGCCGTTTGGGTCTTTGCCTGTCAAAAAATATACATGTCATATAACACTATTTGACATGTTAAATAAGCTTTTAATTTGACATGTCAAATAACACAATTCTATTATAGAATGTTGTGTGTGCTGAATTTGCACGTGCAAGCCAAGCACCACAACTACTAACGTTATGTGTTTACAATACCACGTCGGTGGAAATAGACCAAATTATTAGGGTGAGGCACATGGGCTACTAACAGCTTATTACACAACATACACTTAGTATTACTTTCTTAGCTACATTATACATTTATCCCGTGCATATTACATCATTTATGCAGCAGCATACAAGACATTTTTGGACTCACCTTGTGAAGGTGGCGCAGCGGTCCTTTGTGGGCAAATTTAGTCATAAAACTTTGTCATCAAAGTCTGGCATTCTCTGGATTTATGGTGGGAACTCGTAAAAAAAAAACACAGCCACTCCATTGAATAGCAGGCTAACATTAGTGTTTTATTTGCAGGCTTGCAGTTGGCCACTGATTCCCTCCAAACAACTCATTGTTGAATTTGCGATTTCCAACTTGTTGTGTAATGTTTATGTGCAATGGCAGATGAGCACCGATACATTTAATCTATAATTTCTCTTCATTATTTCTCTTCATATGGCAAGGATTAAAAAGGATGTGCCAGCATATTGTCGACTTAATGACAACTGATGGTGACTGCTAGCTAAGACTTTGAAAGTAAGATGTTGACATAATCAGTCAAATCAAAGCTATTGTAGATATAACGTGATTTGATGTCATTCTATCTGTGGCCAATGACCTTGAGCCTTTTTGGGTGGGCACTTCTAATATAACTTTATGGCAGGATCCAAAGGGCTAAAGTTTTTGAGCTCTAACCTTAGAATTGGGGATGATGTACTGTCCCATGAGTGACAGAAAACCGAGCCAATCATGACAGAAAACTGAGCCAATCAAGCGCAACGCTCTGTATTTTCTGCTGGCTAGCCCCACCACAGAAAAAACTGAGCTAGTGCTCAAAACAGTGCTCAAAACAGGTGGGACTCAGCCCCAGCTGCTCTGAATGATGGGTCGCCATTGTCCCCAACAATGTCAGCTTCAGGGTTATTACTGGATCACAATACAGCCCCTGCTAACCCCTCTTGGGTTACAGGAAGGCAGACAACACTCTACTATTACATTATTACCCACACAAGCCAGGAGAGAGTAATGAGTGTTGACCTGGCAAATGAAAGAAGAAGCTTTACACCTCTGAAAATCCAGGCCACTTCCTGAAATGATCACAAACATCTGAGAGGAGGGTGGGAGTCATACAAATCAAGAGAGCACGTGGGTTGGGTGTGTGAGGGATAGGGCACATATAAAACAAAGTTCTACAACATGATAAGTCCTCTTCTCCACTGCCCACCTCCAGAACAGCAGAACAGCGACTGACCATCTTAAGACTAATACTTACTTAAAGTGCTTTCATAAAGTATTCACACCCATTGACTTTTTCCACGTTTTGTTGTGTACAGCCTGAAATTAAAATGGATTAATCTGAGATTGTGTGTCACTGACCTACACACAATAACCTACATCAAAGTGGAATTATGTTTTTCAACATTTGTACAAATTAATTCAAAATGAAAAGCTGAAATGTCTTCAGTCAATAAGTATTCAACCCCTTTGTTATATGGCAAGCCTAAATAAGTTCAGGAGTAAACATTTGCTTAACAATTTACATAATAAGTTGCATGGACTCACTCTGTGTGCAATAATAGTGTTTAACATGATTTTTGAATGACTACCTCATCTCTGTACCCCACACATACAAATTATCTGTAAGGTCCCTCAGTCAAGCAGTGAATTTCAAACACAGATTCAACCACAAAGACCAGGGAGGTTTTCCAATGCCTTGCAAAGAAGGGTACCTATTGGTAGATTGGTAAAAATAAAAAAAGCTGACATTGAATATCCCTTTGAGCATGGTGAGATTATTAATTACACTTTGGATGGTGTATCAATACAGCAGGTCACTACAAAGATACAGGTGTCTTTCTTAACTCAGTTGCCTGAGAGAAAGGAAACAGCTCAAGGATTTCACCATGAGGCCAATGGTGACTTAAAACAGTTAGAGTTTAATGGTTGTGACAGAAAAAAACTGAGGATGGACCAGCAACATTGTGTAATGGTTGCGTGCTGGTGGCAGGGAAGTCAGGCGCAGGAGAACGAACTTGGTATAAACGGAGTCGTTTAATAAGTGCTCACAAAACTCCAAAAACCAAAATATACAAAATAATAAAAGTGGGTACAAAACCCATCGCACACCAGAACATAACTTGCACATAACATACAATCAAACAATCACCGACAAGGACATGAGGGGAAACAGAGGGTTAAACACCCAACATGTAATTGATGGGATTGGAACCAGGTGTGAAGGAAGACAAGACAAAACCAATGGAAAATGCGATGGCTAGAAGGTCGGGGACGTCGACCGCCGAACACTGCCCGAACAAGGAGAGGGACCGACTTTGGCGGAAGTCGTGACACATTGTAGTTACTCCACATTACCAACGTAAATGACAGAGTGAAAAGAAGGAAGCCTGTACAGAATAAAACAATTCCAAAACATCCATCCGGTTTGCAATAAGGCACTAAAGTAAAACTGCCAAAAATGTGGCAAAGAAATTAACTTTATGTCCTGAATGCAATGTAATGTTTGGGGCAAATCCAACACAACAGATCACTAAGTACCACTCTACATATTTTCAAGCACGGTGGTGTCTGCATCATAGTATGGGTATGCTTGTCATCGGCAAGTACTAGGGACTTTTTTTTTGCCCAAAAATAAATGGAATAGAGCTAAGCATAGGCAAAATCCTAGTTCAGTCTGCTTTCCACAGACACTGGGAGACAAATTCACCTTTCAGCATTATAAATGTCATCCATTTTGAATTGGCTGTAACACAACTAAATATGGAATAAATCAAAGGGTATGAATACTTTCTGAAGGCACTCACTGTATTTGTTATTTTATTAGGATGAATAATTTCATAAGGATGGATGTATATGGGTGGGGATCTCTTGGAGCACTTGTCACACCCTGATCTGTTTCACCTGTCCTTGTGCTTGTCTCCACCCCCCTCCAGGTGTTGCCCATCTTCCCCATTATCCCCTGTGTATTTATACCTGTGTTTTCTGTCTGCCTGTGCAAGTTCATCTTGTTTGCCAAGTCAACCAGTGGTTTTCTCCTAGCTCCTGGTCCCCCCCCTCCTGGTGCCTGACCATTCTGCCTGTACTTGACCTCAAGCCCTACCTACTGCCCTGTGCCGTTTTGGACTCTGACCTGGCTTTGAACTCTTGCCTGTCCCCGACCTGCCTTTTGCCTATCCCTTGGACTATAATAAATATCAGAGTTCAAACCATCTGCCTCCCGTGTCTGCATCTGGGTCTCGCCTTGTGTCGTTATAGCACTGGGGGGGATTTTTGTACGTTTTGAAAATGATAGACTGTTTGTGATTTGAACACGTCACCCAAAAAATGATAATAATAAAAAGTTACTCACAAAAAAGAAAAAGAACTGGCGGCGTGACTTTCAGATAGTTCTTTTTTGCCATCCGAGAGAGTAAATGTTATTCCGGTTCTTCTGTTCGATTACATTGTTAACAGTTTTGTAACTTTAATGAAGCTTACAAAAATGTAAGAGTTCCTAGAAAGCTTACGCAAATCCCACTGTTGGGAAAGTTACCACTTTGTAACAATATGTAAACAATTATGTAATTAATAATACATTACAATATGTAATGTGTAAAAACGTTTTCATTACATTTTTTATTTGCAGGGTACCAATTTAATATGATGAACAATAATGACATTTACTGTCACGGGTGGCAAAAAATAGCTATCTAAAAGCCACACCTACTGAAAATAACCTATGGATTACATTAAAAAAGACCTAACTGCTGGGTGAACTCAGCATAAAAGTGAATATAAACCAATTGACGGTTAAATTAACCCATGTTTGGGTAAGCCCGACAACCCAATATGTTGGGTTATTCATGCAACACTGGCTGGATCAAAATTACCCAACGTGTGTTCTGTCCAATATTTATCCAGCGCTGGGTTAACAAATAACCCAAATTGTGTTGATTTTAACCCAGAATTTTTTTGTGTATGTGGTGAGGAATATGACCTAATCCTTGATAGCATGACTGATGACAGTTTGGTTTTGTGACTCACAACGTGACAATTTCCCATTAGCCAAAAAGACTGACAGCCGTGTCTGTGATGGTGAATCATAAACTCATGACAGTTCCTCAAAGTAGGATATAGTTGACCAACCTCCCAGACGGTCAATGTGCACATTAGCAGAAGTTCTCCAGTAAACCTTACTTTCAAGATGATTAACTACCGCAAACATTTCTAGTTAGGACTTTATGAGAAAGGAAAGAAGATCATTTCCCAATTATGTAACTTGTAGCTACCCTATGTTGTTCAGATGAGATGTTAAGCCTTAATGATTTTCCCGAGCCACTGGTATATTTGTTTACAGTACGTTAGGGAGAGTTGGTGATTGTGGTATGCAGCAGGGTTGTGGTTAAGACATTTTACATTTTAGTCATTCAGCAGACGCTCTTATCCAGAGCGACTTACAGTAGTGAATGCATACATTCAATTTCATGCATTTTTTTTTGTACTGGCCCCCCGTGGGAATCGAACCCACAACCCTGGCGTTGCACACACCATGCTGGCGTTGCAAACACCATGCTCTACCAACTGAGCCACAGGGAAGGCTTAAGACATTAACATTAACTTTTTAGTCCACTTTGGAAGAGGCATTTGGTAAGAAGTTGCAACAGGATTAGCTCCACTGACATGGAATACTGTAGTTCATTGCTGTGTTGAGGCAAGTTCCATTAATTTGGTACAAATGATAAGGCTAAACCAACTTTCCAAGGATTTATTTTGAGTTATTTTAATACTGAACAAACACCTGTGTTCCGTTAGGAGGTAATTGAATGAGTCTATGCCATAACAATAACGTGAAACATGACCAGACTGGAGGGAAGTTGGACTGAATTTGATCCAGTGACAAATTTAAATTGGCTCTGGAACAAACTACACAGTCTGGACAAAAAGGGGAATGGAAGGGGGGCTTACAAATAAAACACCACACTTTACCTTTGGTAATCAAGCAAGAACTTGCTTTCATACCTTGCTATTCCATTACATTTGGACCGAGACCAGGGTAAATATTTGGATGGTAATAGAATGAAAATGTCCCCATTAGATTTTTATCAAGTGTTGCGTACAAAAATAGTTGTCTCCCCATCTCCCCTCTCTCTCTCTCACACACACACACACACACACACACGCGATTCCACATATTTATTGAAAAATGGCAGACTCAAATAACATTGATCAGTAGTGTCTATAGAATAGTAATTTCCAGAGCCATGCATTTTAATTTCTAAATACATGGCTCGCGTAGTCTATATAATATTTGATGTACTGTATTTAATTTACAAGACATTATAAACTGGGTGGTTAGAGCCCTGAATGCTGATTGGCTGACAGCTGTGGTATATCAGACCATATACCACGGGTATGACAAAACATGTCTTTTTACTGCTCAAATTATTTTGGTAACCAGTTTATAATAGCAATAAGGCACCTCAGGGTTTGTGGTACATGGCCAATATACCACAGCTAAAGGGCTGTATCCAGGAACTCTGCGTTGCGTTGTGTGTAAGAACAGTCCTTAGCCGTGGTATATTGGCCATATACCACACCCTCTCGGGCCTTATTGCTTAAAATTTACTTCACTGGGCACAGACATCAATTCAACATCTTTTGCAAGTTGGTTCAACGTAATTTCATTGAAATGACGTGGAAACAACATTGATTCAACCAGTGTGTGCCCAGTGGGTACAATGTGTACAACACTAGATAAAACAAAATCATACATTCATATTACTGGAACATAGACAAATCTGAGGCAAAATAAATTATAGCATTCCTGTATTTCACCTCTCAGATAAAGTATGCACCAGTTAATGGTTTCCAGAAGACTTGATAGGAAAGAAAACTTGACTCCTAGGGAAAATCTCAATTTCATACTCCTCGCGTCCTTTTTCCTCGCCTCATTTTCAAAACCCATTGAGAAGGAGAAGAGGAGAGAGGACGCGATGAGTAAAAATTAAACTAAAATTGAGATTTCCCTAGGAGTCAAGTTTTCTTTCCTATCAAGTCCTTCATCTTATCCGATGGAACCATCATCTCAGTCTATGTACAAACAGTGACAGGAACACAAAACCTGCCAACCAGCAGAGCTACACTAGTGGTCCACTCAGTGCAGGTCAAAGAATACAAAAAAAATGTCCAAGTCCGCATCTGAAATGGCACCATATTCCCTATTTAGTGCACTACATCTGACCAGAGCCCCTATTCTATATTTAGTGGACTATGGCCCTGGTCAAATGTAGTGTACTTTATAGGAAATAGGGTACCATATAGTTATAGTGCCTTCAGAAAGTAGTTAAACCCCTTGAATATTTCCACTTTGTCACATTCTAGCCTGAATTTAACATTTATTTAGAGATTGAGTCACTGGCTTATTAAGTATATTTTTTAATATTTATTTTTATTTTTTACAAATTAATTAAAAATGAAAAGCTGACATTTTTTGAGTCAATAACTATTCAACCCTTTCGTTATGCCAAGGCTAAATAAGTTCAGGAGTAAAAATGTGCTTAACAAGTCACTGTGGTCAATAATAGTGTTTAACATGATGTTTTGAATGACTTCCTCATCTCTGTACCACACACATACAATTATCTACAAGGTCCCTCAGTCGAATAGTGAATTTCAACCACAAAGACCAGTGACATTTTCCAATGCACTTATTGGTAGATGGGTAAAAACAGAAATCAAATTTTTTTTTAAAGCAGTTCTTAGGCTAGGCTATTTCAGTGTAATAAAAAAACAAATCAAGAATCATTATTGATACATATGCAGTTTACAGGTGACCATATTCATTTCTGAAACTAATAGGGTGAGTATAATTATTAAAATATTTTCTAGCTACAGTATTGCCTGGTCCTCCACACTTGTCTGCAGATTGCTTCAAGGTGAGATGGTAGATAATATATATCCCATTGAACACCATTGATTGACTTACATCAAAGATAGGAACAGCCATTGAAATTGGATTCTGGGTGTGTAACTGCTTGCTGATAGGTCACAACTGTCCCTTTTACCACAATCTCTTTAGCAAACAGACGTCAAAGAATTGTGATATCTGCATCAAGATGTGTCTGTGATGAACTTGTTCTCCAGAACACTGTTCCCTAGCATGCACAGCAGATCCAGTCAATTCCAATCCCAGAGAGTATTAGCAAAAGTCAGGTATTTCAAAAATGTTGAAGCCCCCATTGAAGGTACTGTCCCATCAGTAATCAAAGAAGACATGGACTTGGATTCCATTCATAGTGTGGCTTCCAGTGAAGAGGATCCTGGGTTTCTCCCTAGCGAAAGGACGTAACCATTTCAAAATGTCCTCAATAAACACCTAGCGCAGGGAGAAGGTAGTCAAGCTCCTTCTGTGCCTCCTCATCCTTGGAGAGAGAGAGAAATAAAGAGACAATCAATATCTTTTTGAACCACAACAATGACAAACGTGAGAAAACTAAGACTTTAGAGCACAAGAATAAGCCAGTGACAATACAGTCAGTACCCACCTCTTTGGAAACGGTTTCCATTGAGGCAGCAGCATCCCACATCTTCCTGGCCTGACCTTTCTGCCCCAGGTCTCTGTAACACTGACCAATCAAAAACACATTCCTCCTCCTCATCATTATCACCATCGGTGCACATACAGAGTCCTTTGATTATTGGATATACTGTAGATGAATCTAAGATGCAAACATTACAACAACATGGGCAGTCCGACTTACCTTGGCTAAAAACACATAGTTTAATTTGGAGTACTTGGGACGGATCTCCTCCACCTGTGAAAGAATGAAAATATTATAAAACACGAGAACACTGCACTTGCTGATAATCAACTCTTTCTGGAGTTCAGCTTCCTGAGGCTGGGACAAAATGGCTTCTCCTTGTCCAGAATCTCTGTATTCTGATTAAGAGTCATACTCTTGTGAAAAGGTAGCCCTGCATTGTAAGCACAAATCTCCCCATCAAGCCTTGAGAATGTCCGAGTTAAGTGTTACTATAAGGCCAGAGGAGGCTGGTGGGAAGAGCTATAGGAGGATTAGGCTCATTGTAATGGCTGGAATGGAATAAATGGAAGTGAGTCAAACGTGGTTTCCATATGTTTGATACCGTTCCACTGATTCCATTCCAGCCTCCTATAGCACAATAACATGTCTGTATTCTTCCATTGGACCGGCACCAAAAACACAACCGCTGACAAAAACACTGCCTCACAGTTTACGTTCTAATGGCATCAGATCAGTCCCGGACAGGTACGGGGTTGGTATGGGATTTGGGCAAATAACTGCAATTGAAACATAGAACCTGCTCAGCACACACAATTACAGAAAGGACTAACCATAGAATTATTCTGCCTCTAGCCGTAGAGACAATTCTATTTCACTTGACTCGACCTTAAATTCGGACCCTATATAGCCTGAGCATTAATAGTACAGTGAGAAGAATACTAGGGCAACACCTGGGCACTAGGTAGTGTGTAGTCACTGTTCGTGTACTTGGTTATAGTGGTACAAGTTGTATAACAGCAGGATGTGATTGTTGAAGCTAAACAGCCTCTACCAGAGTCCTTGCGGCCAGAAGAAACAAGTTACAACAGAGACCACTTAAATTCAATTGATGGGTGAGATACACAAGACGTGAGGAAGAGACATGAAGCAAGAGAATCTTGGCCAGGAACAATTTCACATCTCTCTATATAAACATGTGAAATGTGGGAACACATATTAAGCCTCTAAATACTTGGGGTTTGGGTCTTTCAATCTGGGTGCAGAAGTGACCTCTGGGCAAATCCCGACTCAACACAAAACCAATAGGCTGCTGCGCGCTACATGTTTCAATGGGTTGGAGAGAGAGCATGAAAGAGAGCAGAGGATCTAACAGCAAGTGCGCAGAACACAGGGAAGAGTTCTCCGAGTTTAAATGTACAGTGATCAGGAAAGCTGAGTTAAAGAGAGAGAACTTGGGGTGGCAGGTAGCCTTGGTGGTTAGAGCGTCGGCCTAGTTAACCGAAAGGTTGCTAGATCGAATCCCCCGAGCTGACAAGGTAAAAATCAGTCGTTCTGCCCCTGAACAAGGCAGTTAACCCACTGCTCCTAGGCCGTCATTGTAAATAAGAATTTGTTCTTAACTGACTTGCCTAGTTAAATAAAATAAAATAAACTTTTAAAAAAAGTTGACAGGACCGTATGATTCTAACAGGCTAAAGTATACAGTGCAGAACTATGAAAGTAACAGAAACAGTGTAGCTGTCCATATTCAAATCTAGCAGTTGGGCAAATGAGAAATGTACTGGTAAATTACATTTGCAGTATTTGCAAGGCCTGACATGCTTTACTCCACTAACACGTACTGCCAAACACCACAATCTATGGTAGCAAGGAGAATCCCAACACCTTGAGGAAGTTCTTCAGCGCATCTTGGACCGTGGCACTTGGAGGCTCTCCAAACAATGTAGCAGCAATTTTCCTCTCGATCCAGGACAGCTGAGCCACCTGAACAGAACCAATGTATAGAGCCCTTTCAGAACATGGTAAATCAGATAAACATTTAAAACACGGTGTGAACATGACTCTCACACTACAGTGTGTAAACATTGCAAGTAGCATTTAAACAAGGGGGGGGGGGGGGGGTCATGGGAGTAAACGATCTGAAAATGACTTTTTTACATTTTTTCACTATGGAAAGGCACTTCCAAAATACTAACCAATGTTGCTAAAGCCCCGTCACTCAGGATGCGGAGACAATATAATCTGCGATGGAAGCAGTTTCTAATCCTAACACAAACCAACCCATCACGATAAACAGTCACACACACACACACACACACACACACACACACACACACACACACACACACACACACACACACACACACACACACACCTTTTCCATAAAACTTGATTACAGGAATAAGATAATGGGCCTAATGTGACGGACTTGCTGGGTCAAACGCACGCACTTGTTCCTTCCCCGCCCCATTCATCTTAGAAATGTGCGACCGTAGGTGTAGCACTGCCTTGCCGTCACCGTGGGCCCCTTTCAAAGAGGGGCCGCTGCCTGAACGTAAGCAGTGGATCAATGTTTAACGTGAACACGGAGCAGAACGCCCTTTAAATTCACTCTCACAAAACATCAGGAGGTGTGACTTTTTCTCCCTTCTTCTGAGAAATAGCCACTCATTTTTGACTGCAGCTAGCTACACATGGGAGGGTGTTTGTGTGTGTGTCAATGAGTGTATCTGTGTGGGTTGACCACCACCATTGTTCCATAGGCTAATGACTCCTTCTCAAAGCTCACTTTTCAGGGAGTGTATTCCTCACTGTATGGTTGACTTGGGTTAGTGTGTGTGTGTGTGTGTGTGTGTGTGTATATGTCACATACAGCATAGCACCAGCGGCCCAGCAGGTAGTAAGACATAGGATCCTGTGGTTTCAGCTCGATGGCCTTATCCAGATGATCCTGAACACAGAAGAGGACAGACAGCATTAAGTGTTGATTCATGACACCACACATTTTCCTCTGACCTGATCTGTCCTGCTCCACATACACAGCTACCCACAACTATGCCACAAAAATCTCTCACACACGCACATGCATCACAAGCTCCTATTTGTCATGCAACCCTCTCCCTTTTCCCTCCCACTGTTCTTTTCCACTCAATCGCAAAATCATCTCTCTCTCTCTACATAAATGCTGCGTGCGGTTGCCCCAGTCTCAGCCGTTATGCAACCCATAGATCTGGGTGTTTTATTTATTTAACCCTTAATTTAGCAGGTTCTCATTAACAGCAACAACCTGGGGAATAGTTACAGGGGAGAGAAAACAGCCGATTTTAAGTTGGGGATGATTAGGTGGCCATGATGGTATGAGGGTCAGATTGGAAATTTAGCCAGGACACCAGGGTTAACACCCCTACTCTTACTATAAGTGCCATGGGATCTTCAGTGACCAGATAGTCAGGACACCCGTTTAACGTCTCATCCGAAAGACAGCACCCGTCACATGGCAATGTCCCCAATCACTGTCTTGGGGCACTGGGATATTTTTTTAGACCAGATGAAAGAGTGCCTCCTCCGAAAGAGTGCCACTTCCAGCAGCATCTGGTCTCCCATCCATGGGCCAAACCTGCTTAGCTTCAGAGGAAAGCCAGCAGTGGGATGTAGGGTGGTATGCTGCTGGACAGTGAGGGGAGTGATCTGAATAGAGCCAACAGTCAATAAGGTTAACGCCTGTACAGCAGTCAGTGTATATAAGCACTGACAATAACCGTATGTATGGGAACATTTTTTTACATTTCATTTGAGGGATACCTGACCTAAATAAGACCGAGGGTGATTCTTCAGTTGTCAACTTGTAGTTGTATGACAGGGGAGGACCCTCGACATAGCTGGGAATCAACACGGACTGAGCGAGACCACAGGGGAAGTTCTGGGAAAGCACACGCCCCGACCTCACCTCAGTTACCCTCTCTTATTACTGCTAAATTCCCCCATTCCATCTGTGTGCCTGCCACCACCTCAGGTGCTGCTATTGTAAGGTAAGGTCTGACATGCTTCAAGTACACACAAAACAAACACTTGAATCAGTGACTACATAAAAGATATGGCTTTATGTGTAGACGGTCTGTCCAAAAAAAAATTCACTTACTTTGAAGATGTAGCCATTCTTTATCCTGTTCTGCACACTCTCGTACTCTGTCATGATTCCACACATTATGGCGTACCTAGAGAAACAGAGACATAGAATTGAGAAAATTGCTCGACAATGCTGCTTTGGCAATATGAATGTGTCATTTTGTCATGCCAATAAAGCCTTTTGAAAGTGTGAGACAGATACAGTGCCCTCAGAAAGTATTCATACCCCTTGACTTATTCCATATTTAGTTACAACTGAATTCAAAATGGATTCAATATATTTTTTTCTCTCACCCATCTACACACAATACCCCATAATGACAAAGTGAAAACACGCTTCTAGAAATTGTTGCTCATTTATTGAAAATGAAGTACAGAAATAATCGCATTTACATAACTATTCACACCCCTAATTCAATACTTTGTAGAAGAAGCACCTTTGGCAGCGATTACAGCTGTGGGTCTTTCTGGGTAAGTCTGTAAGAGCTTTCCACACCTGGATTGTGCAACATTTGCCTCTTTTTTTTCTCCCTGAAATTGCTTCAAGCTCTGTCAAATTGTTTGTTGATCATTGCTAGACAACCATTTTCATATAACTTGCCATAGATTTTCAAGCAGATTTAAGTTATAACTGTAACTCAGCCACTCAGGAACATTCACGGTCTACTTGGTAAGCAGCTCCAATGTAGATTTGGCCTTGTGTTTAAGGTTACTGTCCTGCTGAAAGGTGAATTAAACTCAGTGTCTGGTGGAAATCAGACTGAACCAGGTTTTCCTCAAAGATTTTGTCTGTGTTTAGCTCCATTACGTAAAACATTTTTCCTGAAAAACTCCACAGTCCTTATTAATGATTACAAGCATACCCATAACATGATGCAGCCACCACTACGCTTGAAAATATCGAGAGTGCTACTCATGAATGTGTTGTATTGGATTTGCTACAAACATAACACTTTGTATTCTAGACAAAAAGTGAATTGCTAAGCCACATTTTTGGCAGTTTTACTTTAGTGCCTTGTTCCAAACAGGATGCATGTTTTGGAATATTTGTATTCTGTACAGACTTCCGTCTTTTCACTCTGTCATTTAGGTAAGTCTTGTGGAGTAACTACAATGTTGTTGATCCATCTTCAGTTTTCTCT
Source organism: Salmo trutta (assembly GCF_901001165.1). Taxonomy (NCBI): domain Eukaryota; kingdom Metazoa; phylum Chordata; class Actinopteri; order Salmoniformes; family Salmonidae; genus Salmo; species Salmo trutta. The sequence goes on along the minus strand of NC_042961.1, from coordinate 27,362,748 downwards.
GTTTTAAAAAGTCACCATTGGCCTCATGGTGAAATCATTGAGAAGTTTCCTTCCTCCGGCAACTGAGTTAGGAAGGACGCCTGTATCTTTTGTAGTGACTGGGTGCACTGACACACCATCCAAAGTGTAACGAATAACTTCGCCATGCTCAAAGGGATATTCAGTGTCTGGTTTTTAAATCATTTAAAAATGTTAAACACTATTATTGCACACAGAGTGAGTCCATGCAACTTGTTATGTGACTTGTTAAGCACATTTTTACTCCTGAACTAATTTAGGCTTGCCATAACAAAGAGAGAAATTTGGGGGTGCTTATATTTGTCCTGTTACACACAAGTGTGCAATTGAAATGCGTTTCTTTGCATCTCTCAACTTGACCCCACTCCCTACACGTGTCTCAGGGCACGGCCAGGGTCGCCATTTTACAGCACTCATGTAGCAATTAGGGCTAAGTGCGTTGCTCAAATCAAAAATACCTAAAAATAATAATTAAAGAGCAGCAGTAAAATAACAATATTGAGGCTATATACAGGGGATACAGGTACAGAGTCAATGTGCGGTGACACCGGTTAGTCGAGGTAATTTGCACATGTAGGTAGAGTTTTTAAAGTGACTATGCATAGATAATAACAGAGTAGCAGCAGCGTAAGAGGGGGGCGGGGGCAATGCAAATAGTCTGGGTAGTCATTTGATTAGATGTTCAGTAGTCTTATGCCTTGGGGGCAGAAGCTGTTTAGAAGCCTCTTGGACCTAGACCTGGCGCTCCGGTACCGCTTGCTGTGCGGTAGCAGAGAGAACAGTCTATGACTAGGGTGGCTGGAGTCTTTGACAATTTTTAGGGCCTTCCTTTGACACTGCCTGGTATAAAGGTCCTGGGTGGCAGGACTTGGCCCCAGCTTGGCCCCAGTGACATAATGGGCCGTACGCACTACCCTCTGTAGTACCTTGATGTCGGAGCCCGAGCAGTTGCCATACCAGGCAGAGATATAACCCGTCAGGATGCTCTCGATGGTGCAGCTGTAGAACCTTGAGGATCTGAGGACCCATGCCAAATCTTTTTAGTTTCCTGAATAGGTTTTGACGTGCCCTCTTCATGACTTTCTTGGTGTGCTTGGACCATGTTAGTTTGTTGGTGATGTGGACACCAAGGAACTTGAAGCTCTCAACCTGCACCACTACAGCCCCGTTGATGAGAATGGGGGCGTGCTCGGTCCTCCTTTTCCTGTAGTCCACAATCATCTCCTTTGTCTTGATCACGTTGAGGGAGAGGTTGATGTCCTTGCACCACACGATCAGGTCTCTGACCTCCTCCCTATAGGCTGTCTCGTCATTGATCAGGCCTACCGCTGTTGTATCATCGGCAAACTTAAATTATGGGGTTGGGAGTCGTGCCTGGCCATGCAGTCATGAGTGAACAGGGAGTACGGGAGGGGACTGAGCACGCACCCGAGGAGCCCCCGTGTTGAGGATCAGTGTGGCGGATGTGTTGTTACGTACCCTTACCACCTGGGGGCGGCCCGTCAGGAAGTACAGGATCCAATTGCAGAGGGAGGTGTTTAGTCCCAGGGTCCTTAGCTTAGAGGGCACTATGGTGTTGAACGCTGAGCTGTAGTCAATGAATAGCATTCTAACATAGGTGTTCCTTTTGTCCAGGTGTGAAAGGGCAGTGTGGAGTGCAATAGAGATTGCATCATCTGTTGATCTGTTGGGGCAGTATACAAATTGAAGTGGGTCTTGGGTTTCTGGGATAATGGTGTTGATGTGAGCCATGACCAGCATGGGTCGGAAGTATTTAGGCAGGTTACCTTAGTGTTCTTGTGCACAGGGACCATGGTGGTCTGCTTGAAACATGTTGATATTACAGACTCAGACAGGGAGAGATTGAAAATGTCAGTGAAGACACTTGCCAGTTGGTCATCGCATGCTCGGAGTACACGTCCTGGTAATCCGTCTTGCCCTTCGGCCTTGTGAATGTCGACCTGTTTGAAGGTCTTACTCACATCTTCTGCGGAGAGCGTGATCACACAGTTGTCCGGAACAGCTGATGCTCTCATGCATGTTTCAGTGTTACTTGCCTCGAAGCGAGCATAGAAGTTATTTAGCTTGTCTGGTAGTCTCGTGTCACTGGGCAGCTCTCAGCCATGCTTCCCTTTGTAATCTGTAATAGTTTGCAAGCCCTGCCACATCCGACGAGCGTCGGAGCTGGTGTATTACGATTCAATCTTAGTCCTGTATTGATGCTTTGCCCGTTTAATGGTTCGTCAGAGAGCATAGCGGGATTTCTTATAAGCTTCCAGGTTAGAGTCCCACTCCTTTAAAGCGGCAGCTCTACCCTTTAGCTCAGTGCGGATGTTGCCTGTAATCCATGGCTTCTGGTTGGGGTATGTACGCACAGTCACTGTGGGGACGACGTCATCAATGCACTTATTGATGAAGCCAGTGACTGATGTGGTGTACTCCTCAATGCCATCGGAAGAATCCAAGAACATATCCAGTCTGTGCTAGCAAAACAGTCCTGTAGCATCTGCTTCATCTGACCACTTTTTTATTGACCGAGTCACTGGTGCTTCCTGCTTTAAATTTTGCTTGTATGCAGGAATCAAGAGGATAGAATTATGGTCAGATTTTTCAAATGGAGGGCGAGGGAGAGCTTTGTACGCGTCTCTGTGTGTTGAGTAAAGGTGGTCTAGAGTTTTTTCCCCTTCTGGTTGCACATTTTGCACAACAGGAAATTAGGTTAAAACGGATTTAAGTTTCCCTGCATTAAAGTCACCGGCCACTAGGAGCGCCACTTTTGGATGAGCGTTTTCCTGTTTGCTTACGGCCATATACAGTTCATTGACTGCCAGCATCGGTTTGTGGTGGTAAATAGACAGCTACAAAGAATATATATGAAAACTCTCTAGGTAGATAGTGTGGTCTACAGCTTATCAAGAGATATTCTCCCTCAGGCGAGCAAAACCTTGAGACTTCCTTAGATATCGTGCACCAGCTGTTGTTTACAAATATACATAGACTGTACCCCTTGTCTTACCAGAGGCTGCTGTTCTATCCTGCCGATACAGTGTATAACCCCCAAGCTGTATGTTATTCATTTCGTCATTCAGCCACGACTCAGTGAAACATAATATATTACAGTTTTTAATGTCCGGTAGGTAGGATATACATGCTTGTAGTTCGTCCACTTTATTATCCAGAGATTTTACATTGGCCAATAGTACCGATGGCAAAGGCAGATTAGCCACTCGTCGCCGGATCCTCACAAGGCACCCCAACCTCCGTCTCTTTCTCCTGCGAATGACGGGGATGAGGGCCTGTTCTGGTGTCTGGAGTAAATCCCTCTCATCCGACAAGGGCACAGCAAAAGATTTCTTCCCCCACCTTGTCGGCTCTGGTATTCGAACCAGCAACCTTTCAGTTACTGGCCCAACACTCTAAATTCAAGGCTACCTTCCGCCCCTGACCACACCAACCAGGAGGGGCTGGAAGCCAACAAATCAAATTGTACACATTTAGCAATGTTTTTACGGGTGTAGCGAAACCTCCCAGACAAGCTCCTCATTAAACAACTTGAGAAGGAGAGATAAGATCAGCTGATTTCCCTCTTTTCCGTTGTTCTCTATCCCAATTAAAGCTCCAATCTGCACTTTGGGAAGCTGTTCAATGGTCATTTCAATTCTAGAATGGTTTCCAGTGTATAGCTCCAAAATATGGTCAAAACAATCTCTTGGATTTCATGGATTGTTCGTCCAAAACAAGTGAAGTGTTGTGTTTAGTTGTTGTTCGAATCCCAGAATGCAGCTTTAATATACAAGGGACACTGGGAACAAGGAAGGGGCTAAATAAAACAGTGGAAGATGATGTGTTTTATCCCCAGCCTGTAGCTGTGGGTTCTGAGAAAAATGTGTTGTGCCAACCGCTAATGTTCAAATTCTGTTGCCTGATTAGCAGGAAAGTATTAGGATTGTGTGTATGCTCTGTGTACCGGTTTTCATATGCTCCATGTGATTCGTACATTCATATGTGCTTTAAAATGTATACCACCTATACAGTGGATGTTGCAAAATAAGACAGCGAGAAATCAAGTGCCACCCACACCACACTCACAAAAGCATCTTTATCTATTATCTGCCAAAGCATTGGTGGGCGAATTGTATATAACTGTAACAAAACGGTACTTGTTTATTTTCTTATGGCAGCGCGAGGTGCGGCTACACCACCGCTGGTTGGCGAGCGATGAGATAGCGGAGATGCTATCTGCAGCTTTTAGCCGACTGGCTTCCAATGAAAACATTCTGCTGTGTGATGATATGTTTTAGCAAGTCCTACACCACTGACCGACTAGCTACCTGTTAATGAATAAATACGGACGGTGGATGGATGATAAATGGTTTGTTTGTCCCCTATCTGACCTAAGTAGATCTTAGGCATATGTATACACTGAGTATACCAAACATTAGGAACACCTCTCGTTTGCCCCAATTCGTCAGGGCATGGACTCCACACTCTACACCGCCCATGTTGACTGCAATGCTTCCACAGTTGTGTCAAGTTGGCTGGATGTTCTTTGGGTGCTGGATCATTCTTGATACACACAGGAAACTGTTGAGCGTGGAAAACCCCAGCAGCGTTGCAGTTCTTGTCACAAACCGGTGTGCCTGGCACCTACTACCATTACCCAATTCAAAAGGCACTTAAATCTTGCCACACATACACAATGCATGTCTCAATTGTCTCAAGGATTAAAAACCCTTCTTTAACCGTTCTCCTCCCCTTCATCACCGCTGATTGAAGTAGATTTAACAAGTGACATCAATAACGGATCACAGATTTCACCTGGTCAGTCTGTCACGGCCAGAGCAGGTGTTCTTGATGTTTTGTAGACTCAGTGTATGTATTGATGTGTGGGTAAATGTCAGTAATGTGGGTAACTGTTAGGACTTTTATCTGGTTTTATTCTTATTTTAAATTTGTGCAGTTCTGTCCTTGAGCCCTTCTTGTCTATTGGTGTCGTGCATAATTTCATGTTTTATGTATTGTGTGGACCCCAGGAAGAGTAGCTGCTGCTTCTGCAACAGCTAATGGGGATCCGAAATAAAATACTAAATACTGTTCCGACTTCCAACATCATGTGAGTCGTCCGAGGACAAGGAGTTATTACAGTGCAACTGAAAGTGAATGAACAGTGACCACAGCTAGACTAAGAGAGACCAAACAATGCCTTGATGATTCCAGCTGTAGTGGCCCTTCATATTCTTATTAGAGCGGGTAATATGGACCTAACCTACTGACTATTAAGGTTAGGGGAGGTAAAGTAGTCTGCCAGATGGCCTAAAAGGTCCCAACAGTTAGTATCTAAGGAGCCACGAGGGTAACACCTTTCAGAGCCAACATGCCCCAAAACCCTATAACCCATGCATAACACATTTATAACCACAAGTTGTTGTAGTGACAGTGACTAACAAGCCTGTAAAGAAGCAGTGTCTAACCGCCTAGAATAAACTGTACAAATTATAGTTTTAGTCGAGGAACATTAGCGATTGTCAGGAGTGCAAACAATGTAGGGAAAAACAACAACTCTTCAATTTGTTTTTATGTAGTCCTATTCAATATAATATGATTAACAGCTATAAATCTAAAGTGAAGTCAAGGGAGTGGAGTGGAGTTGAGAAACACAGAGCAGCATAACAGAGGTGTGTACTAATCACAGTTCATATGGAACATCTCACAGGTGAGGGCTGTGAAGGAGCAGGATGGATTTCTCAATATTAACCGCAGGACATTTTTCCTGTCTCTCAGTGGTTAGGCCAAGTTAAGTATTATTACTCAGCATGTAACTCTGCTCTGGCATAGCCAACTAAACTCAACTCCATGATTTACGATGGAGTAGCGACTAGCGTGGGCGGACTGGAGCTCTGACGTCACATGAAATGAAGTTAGGAAAAACTACTGATTTCTCCTCCCGAGTGGTGCAGCGGCCTAAGGCACTGCATCGCAGTGCTAGAGGCGTCACTACAGATCCCGGGTTCAATCCTGGGCTGTGTCGCAGCCGGCCGCAACCGGGAGACCCATGAGGCTGCGCACAATTGGCCCAGCGTCTTCCGGGTTAGGGGAGGGTTTGGCCGGCTGTCCTTGTCCTTGTCCCATCGTGCTCTAGCGACTCCTGTGGCGGGCACGCTGACACGGCGGTTGACAGTTGGACGGTGGTTGCCACCGCTGCTATAAAAAAAAAACTAGGGAAAGACTGTTATGCCAACAAAAGTGAAGGTCCGATCTCTATATACCCCTACCAATGCTTCATCAAGACACTTTACAGTGAGTCTTTCTGGATAAGACTGTCCGATAAAGGTTTCTAGGATGTAGGTTAGAAAGTGTCAAAGAAGGGTATTTGCACCTGCCATTTGAGTTTTATTATTATTTTTTTTACGAGTCTGGCAGAAGCTCTACCTTAAGCCAATTTCTCAAGTAGAAATATAAGCCAATGCTTACATTTGCGATGTGTGAAGCAGCACCTTGACTCCAGAGGCAGAGATTGGGGGAGGAGAAACAGAGTGGATGCGAGGGTGAGAAGTGGTGTGCCTGGCCCCAGGGGACTGCCTCATGTTGTTTGTTTTTTTTTCTCCCCCTGCTGAAACAATATCTCCCATAACTTTTTACAGAAAGGAAGCGAGGGAGGGAGAGATCAAGAGAGGTGGAGGGCGTCACAGGAAACAGAGAAAAGCACTGTCCTCTGCCAGGATATTGCGCAAGGTTATTACAATCCACTTCTTCCTTGAAATCCCCCACTCCACTGGCCAAAGACAAAGGGGGGGGGGGCACGTGTCAACTGCTTGGCGGAAGCAGCAGATTAATTTCAGCCATCAGATCCAAACATAGAGAACTCATTGAAAGAGAGAGGACCAGCAGGCAGACAGCACCACAGGCTAAACCTAAACAGCACAGGGGCGGAGGAACTCTGAATCCTGGGCAACCTGTGTGTGGGAGTAGATGAGCTAATGTTCTTAGAAAAGAGCAATGGAACAAGTGGATAGTGTTTTTGTAATTTTTTGGGGACACACCATGACAGTCGTTTTATAGTGTGAGGAAATGTAAATCCTATTTAACAAGCATAAACCAACACCTGCCAAGGGGAAAGTTTGAGAAGTCTGAGGAACGACAATACGTTCTCACGGAAATGGTAAGTAGAATAAACAGTGTTAACCCAGATTTATAAACTATCTTGCAACACCGGAATTGTTTGGCCCTTAGTGCCTCTCCCCCACACTTACGCACGCACTGCAACCTTAAACTGGGAGCTTTATCTAATTTCCCATCTGTCCATTAAACCGGGGCACGTACCCAAACTGCTTTAAGTTTCTTACAAACTCCATTAGTGGACATAGGATTAAGCATAAAGCTGTTGTTTCTTAATTAACTAAACAAACACGGAAATGTCTCCCTCTTTTACTTGACAACAGTGAGCTGTGGTATGTGTGAATGAGCTAATGCTAATTATTTCCTAACGAGCAAGGCAAACAGGACTGTTGGCTCACAGAGCAGGCACAAGGCACCCTGTGACACTTTTCCATGGGAAAATACACACAGCAATTTAAAGAGGCCAATAACATTCACCGAAGATAGGTTTGGTTCACAAATTACAATTTCACTGGTAAATCCTAGAAAATGCACACACTGGGGAAAAGATTAGCCTTTGTAAAACAATGCGTTTGCAAGTACACATAACATACTGCAAGTTACAGTCCTCGCCATATGTATTTGTACAGTGACACTAACATTTTTATTTTGTATCTGCTCAAGCATTTTTGATTTGAGATCGACCGATTAACAAGGGAATAATAAAGTATTTTCATACATATCTTCTTTAGACATAAAAGCACTTTATGTATTGTGGTAAACCGTGGGTTGTTTGGTTTGAGCGCACAGAGATGGACACAGAGACAGGGAGGCTCTAGTCAGGAAAAACACCTTTACTGGGCAACATAAAATAAACGTAACAAAATAAAGTCTCCCTCCTGGTCCGACTCGGGCCCAGCGGAGACCTCTCGCGGCTGGGCATGGGTTGCACAGGCGACAGTGCGCGGAGGGCATGTACTCCTCCCGGCCAGGGCAGCTCCACGCAAGCTTAACGGCCACGGCTGGTTCCGTCTGGGCCCCATTCAGCCCCTCATCTCTCTCGGGGCCCTTTCAGCAGGTCCTGGGTGTTCTGGGGGGTTTCCACCGCAGTCAGCAAATCCTCCAAGCTTTGGGGGTCCTGCATGCTTGTAGGAGAGGGCCCGAACGTACCGATCCAGGACAACCTTATCGATTATTGGGAGGGACAGTACGTCAGTCAGTAGACAGCCCTTGGGTAAGGTGACTCAGGATCTGGCGTTTGAGTCCCTCATAATTCTCTGTCTGGTCAGCGTTCAAGTCGAAGTAGGCCTTCGCAGAGAGGTAGGGTGCCAAAAGGCTGTCCCACTTGGGCTTGGGCCACCCTTCATGCTGCGCTGTCCTTTCGAAGGTGCACAAATACGTCTCCACGTCATCTTCCTCCGTTAACTTGACCAGGAATGGAGTCGGGCTAGACTCCTGGGCCGTACCACCTTTCAGCTGGGCTACGTCCGCTACTAATAGGAGGTTTTGTTTTGGTTGACACGCTCCCCTAATTGGTGCCGTCAGCATCGGGGTGCCCAGCTCAGGTACTCCCAGCAGAGGGAGCCAATGTCGCGGCACGTACCTCCCCTCTATCACCAACCTCCGGGGGTAGACCTCCCGGGATACCGCAGTATCTACTCCCCTTGTTTGACGAAATCATAAGTATTTGGACAAATTAGTGTATTAAAGTAATCAAAATGTGAGTATATGGTCTCATATGCCATGCAGTCACTGACTACATCACGCTTGCAACTCTACAAACTCGGTAGGTTCATTTGCCGTTTGTTTAGGGGTCTTGACAAAACTGGTGAGGACCGTATAGCAGGTTTGATCGGTTCCTTATGCTATCTGTGAGGGAGATGAATAACTAGCAATATTCAGGTCAACAAAATATGATTAACATGTATAGCACACACCATTTATATTGGTGGCAATTTGTATATTTCAGCAATGCATTATGGGAAATAACTTCACAGTTTCAGGAGAATCAGAGGGCTTAATCTAGTACAATCTACTATAGCTGTAATCCATTCGCTGGTCTATGATGAGCAGTCAAGTCCAGACAGGCCCCAGTGTTTCAGATGAGGAATACAGCATTGGGGCCTCCACAAACACAAACAGGACCAATGCGGTTACTTTATACTCCAGAGAACTAATTAAAAGCAAGGGGATTTTTCTCTAAATCACCAACCAAGGTGGTACACTTTTTAATCAAAACCAGGTGGGGGTTTACGTCTACTTTAGCTTTTCAGGAAGTGATGTGCCACAGAGGTGATATAAGGAGAGGTGATTAAATTTACAAAACTAATTGTGGAGTGTTCAATATAAACATCAAAAACTTCTTGAGGAGGACTCTCTTTGAGAAGAAGGTAGATGACATGGGAGACACTATAAGGCTTATTAACATGAACCAATACAACTATCACCAAAACAACAAGTATAACCACACAACATTAAATCACGCGGGTGCTATTTAGCCAATGCCTTCAGAAACTGCTCATACCTCTTGACTTATTCCACATTACAGCCTGAATTCAAAATGGATTTAATATATTTTTCTCCTCACCCATCTACACACAATACCCCATTATGACAAAATGAAAACATGTTTTTAGAAATGTTTGCAAATATATATACAAAAGTATGTGGGCACCCCTTAATTAGTGGTTTCAGGTATTTCTGCCACACCTGTTCCTGACAGGTGCTTAAAATCGAGCACACAGCCATGCAATCTCCGTAGACAAACATTGGCAGTAGAATGGTTTTTACTGAAGAGCTCAGTGACTTTCAACATAGGACCATCATAGGATGCCACCTTTCCAACAAGTCAGTTCATCAAATTTATGCCCTGCTAGAGCTGCCCCGGTCAAAGTGCTGTTATTGTGAAGTGGAAACGTCTAGATGCAACAATGGTTCAGCCGCAAAGTGGTAGGCCACACAAGCTCACAGAACGGGACCGGCAAGTGCTGAAGCACGTTAAAATCGTCTGTCCTCGGTTGCAATACCGAGTTCTAAACTGCCTCTGGAAGCAACGTCAGCACAATAACACTTCATCAGGAGCTTCATGAAATGGGTTTCCATGGCCAAGCAGCCGCACACAAGCCTAAGATCACCATGCGTTATGCCAAGCGTCAGGTTGGAGTGGTGTAAAGCTCGCCCCCATTGGACTGGAAATGCAGCCTCTGGAGCGATGAATCACACTTTACCATCTGGCAGTCCTACGGACACATCTGGGTTTGGCGGTAGCCAGGAGAAGGCATCCTGCCCCAATGCATAGTGCCAACTGTAATGTTTGGTGGAGGAGGAATAATGGTCTGGGGCTGTTTTCCATGGTTTGGGTTAGGCTCCTTAGTTCCAGTGAAGGGAAATCTTAATCTTAATTCTAGACGATTCTGTGCTTCCAACTTTGTGGCAACAGTTTGGGGAAGGCCCTTTCCTGTTTCAGCATCACAATGCCCCCGTGCACTAAGCGAGGTCAATACAGAAATGGTTTGTCGAGATTGATGTGGAAGAACTTGACTGGCTTGCACAGAGCCCTGACCTCAACCCTATCAAACACCGTTGGGATGAATTGGAACGCCGACTGCGAAACAGGCCTAATTGCCCAACATCAGTGCCCGACTTCACTAATACTCATGGCTGAATGGAAGCAAGTCCACACAGCAATGTTCCAACATCTAGTGGAAAGCCTTCCCAGAAGAGTGGAGACTGTTACAGCAGCAAAGGGGGGGACCAACTCTATATTAATGAACATGATTGTGGAATGAGATGTTCGACGAGCAAGTATTTACATACACTACATGACCAAAAGTATCACATTTACATAAGTATTCACAACTTTGATTCAAATTTTTTAGAATTGCCTTTGGCAGTGATTACAGCTGTGATTCTTTCTGGGTAAGTCTAAGAGCTTTGCACATACAGTTGAAGTCGGAAGTTTACATACACTTAGGTTGGAGTCATTAAAACTCGTTTTTCAACCACTCCAAATTTCTTGTTAACAGACTAGTTTTGACAAGTCGGTTAGGACATCTACTTTGTGCATGACAAGTACATTATCCAAAAATTCTTTACAGACAGATTATTTCACTTACAATTCACTGTATCACAATTCCAGTGGGCCAGAAGTTTACATACATTAAGTTGACTGTGCCTTTAAACAACTTGGAAAATTCCAGAAAATGATGTCATGGCTTTAGAAGCTTCTGATAGGCTAATTGACATAATTTGAATCAATTGGAGGTGTACCTGTGGATGTATTTCAAGGCCTACCTTCAAACTCAGTGCCTCTTTGCTTGACATCATGGGAAAATTAAAAGAAAATCAGCCAAGACCTCAGAAAAAAATTGTAGACCTCCACAAGTCTGGTTCATCCTTTGGAGCAATTTCCAAATGCCAGAAGGTACCACGTTCATCTGTACAAACAATAGTACGCAAGTACAAACACCATGGACCACACAGCCGTCATACTGCTCAGGAAGGAGACGCATTCTATCTCCTAGAGATGAACATACTTGTGTGAAAAGTGCAAAGCAATCCCAGAACAGCAGCAAAGGACCTTTTTAAAGATGCTGGAGGAAACAGGTACAAACAAGTATCCATATCCACAGTAAAACGAGTCCTATATATAACAAAAATTGAACTGTTTGGCCATAATGACCATCGTTATGTTTGGAGGAAAAGGGGGGAGGCTTGCAAGCCAAAGAACACCATCCCAACCGTGAAGCACGGGGGTGGCAGCATCATGTTGTGGTGGTGCTTTGCTGCAGGAGGGACTGGTGCACTTCACAAAATAGATGCTATTATGAGGACGGAAAATTATGTGGATATATTGAAACAACATCTCAAGACATCAGTCAGGAAGTTAAAGCTTGGTCGCAAATTGGTCTTCCAAATAGACAATGACCTCAAGCATACTTCCAAAGGTGTGGCAAAATGGCTTAAGGACAACAAAGTCAAGGTATTGGAGTGGCCATCACAAAGCCCTGACCTCAACCCTATAGAAATTTGTGGGCAGAACTGAAAAAGCATGTGCGAGCAAGGAGGCATACAAACCTGCCTCAGTTACACCAGCTCTGTCAGGAGGAATGGGCCAGAATTCACCCAAACTTATTGTGGGAAGCTTATGGAAGGCTACCCAAAACGTTTGACCCAAGTTAAACAATTTAAAGGCAATGCTACCAAATACTAATTTAGTGTATGTAAACTTCTGACCCACTGGGAATGTGATGAAAGAAATAAAACCTGAGATAAATCACTCACTTATTGACTTTATTGTCCCCATGGGGAAATGTTGCAGTGTCATGTACACGTTTAAAGTGGCGTTTAACTACAAAACAAAATTGACAATACAACTTTCATAACAGTTACAAACCAATAAAAAAAATGTTTTAAAGACTAGCCTGCTGGCCTTACTGAGTCGATAGGAACATTATTCTACTATTATTCTGACATTTCACATTCTTAAAATAAAGTGGTGATCCTAACTGACCTAAGACAGGGAGTTTTTAATAGGATTAAATGTCAGGAATTGTGAAAAACTGAGTTTAAATGTATTTGGCTAAGGTGTTTGTAAACTTACGACTTCAACTGCATATACCGATTATTCTTCTAAAATTCTTCAAGCTCTGTCAAATTGGTTATTGATCATTGCTATACAACCATTTTCATGTCTTGCCATAGCTTTTCAAGCAGATTTAATTAAAAACTGTAACTCGGCCACATAGGAACATTCACTGTCTACTTGGTAAGCAACTCCAGTGTAGATTTGGCCTTGTGTTTCAGGTTATTGTCCTACTGAAAGGTGAATTCATCTCCCAGTGTCTGGTAAAAAGCAGACTGAAGCAGGTTTTTCTCTAGGACTTTGACTGTGCTTAGCTCCATCAGTTTATTTTTCATCCTGAAAAACTCCCCATTCTTTATCCATTACAAGCACACCAATGCAGGGTTCATACATATTTTGACAGATGAAATTTCAGGACTTTTCCATTACTTTTAACCACATTTCCATGACCAATCATTGGTGGCATCTCTATGTGTATTGGTATTGACACTAGTCAATGAGCGTCAAATGATGCAAAGCTTATAACAGTTTGATTAAAATAATAAACACTTATAAATTAATTGTGGACAGGAAAACCTTAACAGATACAACAGGAAAAACTGGAGAGAAAAAAAGTACATAACAAGTGCTTTCTTTTTATGGTCTGACAGTTGGAGTTAAAAACACACGCAAACCTGAAGAAGTTGTTTCACATTTAAACTTAACTTACTATTCACATTTTTCACTGTCCTGGATAGTGCAGGAGATATTTTCACACGCACAAACGCTGATGACACAGCAGGGGGTAGGGTTATGAAAAACCTCATGCTCCGGGAACACACACACACACACACACACACACACACACACACACACACACACACACACAACCCTGAACAATTTGTTTGTTTGACATTGAAACTAAGGAGCTAAAATGGAACACACACACACGATGCCGAGGACACAGCAGGGATAGGGTTAGGACAACCCTCATGCACCTGGAAAACACACACGCATACAACTTTCAGTCTGATAAACTGGACACACACATTCCATAAGTGCTTTTTTCTTATTGAATGTCCAGAGATAAACTGAACAGTATTTTGCCAGCTTAGTTCTTCATTGCTACAAGTTTCTCTTTGATCTGTTTTTCAATCTCCAGCAGAGATGTCTTCTCTTTTGCAGTGCGTCAGAAACGGATGGATTTTGCGATGCAAGTCAGTTTGCTTGTAGCATTTGCCTTCTCTGCATATTCCTCAACTGATTTTTCAAGAGCACTGATATCAGCTCCCAACCTGGCCCTCTTCTTCAAGTCGTCCAGCTCATCAATGATACCCTTTCTCTTCAGGTCGATGACTTGTCTCTCCTTTAGTCTTTTCTGCTCATCCAAGCACCCATGGTACCTCAGCCTTGCTCCTGCGGCTGACATCAACAGCTCTTTGGTGATCTGTAGATTACTTTGTCTGTTTACAGAAACATACTCTGTGTACAGAAAATGTCCACGTCAAAAGAGACATGGCATAAACAGTTGAAACAGACACAAACAATTCATGAAAACGACAGCTTACCTGTAACTTGGTTACACCCCCAACGTCTCTGACGTGATCAACAATGAGCCTCAGAGCCACCAGTGTGTTCTCCTTCTGATTCTCTACCACAACCTCCTTATTGATTGAGAGTCAACTCTTCACACTAGGACAAGGACACAGGACAAGCTGGACAAGCTGCACACAGGACAAGCTGCATCTGAACAACATCCCACAGCCTGGAGAAGGCATCTTTTGACCCCATGGTCTCCTGCAGCAGTGTGTCCACCCAGTTTGTCTTGGGGTCAAACTCTCTGAAGCTGGCTTGGAGTGCAGCAGCATCACAAAACTCGCTGAACTCTCTCAGAACATCGTCACACACGGACTCCTCCACGTTTGGCAGTAACGAGTGTAAGCAGTATTCTCTTTATCTGTGGTACGCACAGCTGTTTGGATATTGCCATCCGTCTTGGCTCAAAGCACTGCATGCTTCTCACCATATGGTGGTGCACTGGAGCCTTCTTCATTACCTTCTCCAGCAGTGTGATCACGAGTCTCTTGCAGTCCATCTTGATCTCCAGCACATGCCTCTCTGTAATCTTTCTGGAAGATTTGAGTTGATTGAGGGTTGTTTCTGGTGCAAATCATTGAACTGTCCTTGCGCTGACTGCTGTCCTCAAATGGAACTTGGAGGAGCTTCAGTGTTGTGGTGGCTTCTTTCAGGGTGTTTTCCTTCACAACCGTTCCATGAGCTGTGAGCTAATGAATATTGTTCTTTAGTTTAAGCTCGGATAGGAAACCTGGATTCTAGATTGTTAAAATGTATAGGTTTCATTCCATTAATGTACACATAAAACAGCCCAAATAAATCACAATGTGACGATTGTTTGATTAATACGTTATTTTAGTAAACAGCACTAGGAATGATCCTTTCTGTCCCATGTATTTTGAAGACAAAGCAGCATAAATACTGTATCAATCGTATCACACACATACAAAATGTGGTGAACTTGTCAATAATTATCCATATTTCTTTACCTTTCATCATTTTTAACATGTCCTCACTCAGGAAGGGCAGTATGGGTTTGTCCGTTTGGTACATGGTGAGGAAAGGGGTGATTTGTCTGGCTACGCCATTGAAGATGTCCACTTTCACAGGGAAAGCAGCACAGCTGTCATTCACTAAGTCAAAAAACGTGCACTTTGGATTGGGTAGTTCTCCTTTTCTCACCATCTCCACGTACTGTTTCCCGTGAGGCTAGAGCAGCAGTCTGCGGCCTGAAACATTTACATTTTCTATCCAGTGCTCGCAGAACCGAAGCATACTAGTGCTACAACCTATGGCTCCTACAAAGTCTACGTTACGTGCAGGGAAATCGTGAAAAAGACTTGTGTGTGTTCTACATCTCAGTCAGCGGCTTTGCATCCATCCCGGAATGCGTTACGCAGGATGTACAATACACAGGACCCAATGTCGATCCGTGATTTGTTGACATCTCTCAACATGTTCTTCTGTAGTATGTTGAACACCTAACAGTTGACATTGGGACTGCCAAGTGAAAGTTACAGCAAGTTCTTAACTCCGATCTCATTTTGCTAAGTATATCAACAGCAGAGGAATGTCCCATGAATTCGGACCCAATGCATTTCGTTTTCACCTCTTCACATGACTTTTAAGAATAGTGGGAGTTCGCCACTTTCAGGGCCCACCATACTTTGGCTGCTAGCACTTCATTCTTGTTTACCACGATCGATATTTGCTTGGTAGCAGAGGTGGTGGTGGATACGGTAGCTGATCCTGCTGCTAACTCCGGGTTGAAGAAGCTAGTGATGGGGGTCGGTGACGAGTTCGTCATCTTGCGCGCAACAGCATTGAGGTGTTTCTCCTCCCCCTCCCCCTTTCATGTGGCTAGTTACCGCTGCCTTCCCCATGTTCGAAATGTACAAATCTTTACTGCACGTTGCATTTTGCATGTGCTGGGTTTTGAACTTTCGCCAGTCACAACTCTTACTTTGGCATGTGTAGCCAAGCATTGTTGAAGGAACATTTATTTACCCGGCCTGGCTAGCTAGTTGGTTTGTTAGCAAGCTAGAACTATCTACGAAGACCAGCTAGACCAACATACACGAGCGTGAGACGGGGGAAACGCGCAACCAAAAATCGCGCCAGAGCATTGATCATTGTGTTTCATTCTGATCATGTATATTTTCACTATATTGATAAAATATTTAAAAGTGTGCCTTAATGAACTACATGAACATAAATGATTCAAATAACTCCCATTACTTTTCTAAAACTTTTGTGATATTATTTTCCAAAACATATCAAGGCCTGGAAAACAAGATTTCCAAATTCCATAACTTTCCCATTACCATACGAACCCTGCCATTTCAAATTTTGCTACATAAGACCGAATCGAGGGTGTAGGTCACATAGTTGGGCGGTTGCGATTGGGTTATTAGCAATTGCGGGCGGGTGAACAAACAGCTGACCCACGCACCACTAGAAGATGCATACCCATTAGGGCTGGGAATTGCCAGGCACCTCACGATACAATATAATCACAATACTTAGGTGCTGATATATATGATGTCCTATGTTTTCAGGATATAGAGAAGAAACTGGTGCAAAAGGAGACAGAAACATGAACCATCAGAGACCAAAAATGATATGATACATGTTAGATGTTATAAAATATCGGCTTCTACAGTGCAACAGGAACATATTCAGGCCCCTTCACTTTTTCCACATTTAGTTACTTTAGCTTTTCCCCCTCAATCTACACCCAATACCCCATAACAACAAAGCAAAAACAGGTTTCTAGACATTTTTGCAAATTTATAAAATAAAAAAAAAACTGAAATATCACATTTACTTAAGTATTCAGACCCTTTACACAGTACTTTGTTGAAGCACCTTTGGCAGCGATTACAGCCTCAAGTCTTTGAGGGTATGATGCTAAATGCTTGGCACACATGTATTTGGGGAGTTTATCACATTCTTCTCTGCAGATCCTCTCAATCTCTGTCAGAATGGATGGGGAGCGTCGCTGCACAGCTATTTTCAGGTCTCTCCAGATATGTTAGATCGGGTTCAAGTCCGGGCTCTGGCTGGGACACTCAAGGACATTCAGAGACTTGTCCCGAAGCCACTCCTGCGTTATTTTGGCTGTGTGCTTAGGATAGTGGTCCTGTTGGAAGGTGAACCTTCGACCCAGTCTGAGGTCCTGAGCACTCTGGAGCAGGTTTATCAAGGATCTCTGTACTTTGCTCCGTTCATCTATCCCTTGATCCTGACTAGTCTCCAAGTCCCTGCCACTGAAAAACATCCAAGGCATGATGCTGCCACCACCATGCTTCACCGTAGGGATGGTATTGGCCAAGTGATGAGCAGTGTCTGGTTTCCTCCACATGTGACGCTTGGCATTCAGGCCAAAGAGTTCAATCTTGGTTTCATCAGACCAGAGAATCTTGTTTCTCATGGTCAGAGTCCTTTAGGTGCCTTTTGGCAAACTCCAAGTAGGCTGTCATGTGCCTTTTACTGAGGAGTGTACATACTTCTGTCTGGCCACTCTACCATAAAAGGCTTGATTGGCGGAGTGCAGCAGAAATGGTTGTCCATCAGATTCTTGGTCACCTCCCTGACGAAGGCCCTTCTCCCCCTGACCGAGCGGCCAGCTCTAGGATGAGTCTTGGTAGTTCCAAACTTCTTCCATTTAGGAATTATGGAGGCCACTGTGTTTTTTGGGACCCTCAATACTGCAGAAATGTTTTGGTACCCTTCCCCAGATCTGTGCCTTGACACAATCCTGTCTCGGAGGTCTACGGACAATTCCTTTACCTGATGGCTTGGTTTTTGCTCCGACATGCACTGTCAACTGTGGGACCTTATATAGACAGGTGTGTGCCTTTGCAAATCATGTCCAAACAATTGAATTTACCACAGGTGGACACTAATCAAGTTGATCAATGGAAACAGGATGCACCGGAGCTCAATTTGAGTCTCATAGCAAAGGGTCTGAATACTTATGTAAATAAAAGGTATTTCTTATTAATATCTAAAAACATGTTTTTGCTTTGTCATTATGGGGTATTGTGTGTAGATTGATGAGGGAAACAAATTATTTAATACATTTTAGAAAATAAGGCTGTAACGTAACAACATGTGGGAAAAGGGAAGGAGTATGAATACTTTCCGAATGTACTGCTTATTATCTTGAGATATAAACACATCACTATATTATTATCGTGGCAAAACATGTCAGCTGTATCAAAATTTGCAAGATGTCATTTTTAAGTCTTTATTAAATACTACACAGAGTGCACCAGTTTCACTAGCATGGGGTTAACTCAACATAAATTAGATTATCCTCAAGATTAGCTCATACAAAATCAGACAATCTCCTGCCATTGCCTGGTGTGCTTTGGCAGCATAACGAAGACACGAACGAACGCACGCACACACAATCTTAAATGAATCTGTCTGGGGAATATTTTGAGTGATGATTGGCCTTGTCCTATTTTAACTGGCAGGGATTGCAATGCACTCTAAACCCAGATGCATGTAAGGACAAGATTCCAGACACACATTGCAGAGCAAAAAGGCCTGTCACCATTCTAGGGACCGCAGGACAACTCTGTCACTCACCCAAAACCATAGGCTTCTGAACTTCTGTCCTGATGCAACTCAAGCTGCATGTTTTCACTCTGTCTCATTGGCCTTTATTAACATAGGCTTTTCCACTCACAGCTCAGTTTCTCCGCTTCACAGCGCAGTATGGTTTTTGACTGACAGACGTTATAAACTTGAGCACCGCACATGACAAGATGCCCCTATCCCTCCCACTAATTGGGCTACTTTTGCACATTTGTTGTTGACAGAGAGGGAAATGCTGTAAATTGAGAGGAGTCAATGGGTTCTGAAAGATGAGATGTTGAGGATTATAATAAATACCGCTGACGTTATACAAGCAAAACCCCAAATGGGGTCCAAATCTGCATTTCATATTTCCAAACTCATGTCATTTACAGTATCAACGTTCAAGATCATTATGTTTGATTCACATTTACAAGGATAAAATGCGTTATAATCAAATCATTTTATTGGTCACATACACATATTTAGCAGATGTTATTGCAGGTGTAGCGAAATGCTTGTGTTCTTATCTCCAACAGTGCAGTAGTATCTAACAATTCACAACAACACACATCTAAAAGTAAAAGAACGGAATTAGGAAATAAATAAATTAGGACGAGCAATGTCAGAGTGGCATTGACTAAAATACAGTAGAATACAGTATATACATATGAAATGAGTAAAGCAGTATGTAAACATTATTAAAGTGACTAGTGATTTCATGTCTATTTACATAGGGCAGCAGCCTCTAAGGTGCAGGGTTGAGTAACCGGGTGGTAGCCGCCTAGTGATGGCTATTTAAAAGTCTGATGGCCTTGAGATAGAAGCTGTTTTTCAGA
Organism: Salmo trutta; assembly: GCF_901001165.1. Lineage (NCBI taxonomy): Eukaryota > Metazoa > Chordata > Actinopteri > Salmoniformes > Salmonidae > Salmo > Salmo trutta. The sequence goes on along the minus strand of NC_042961.1, from coordinate 27,343,071 downwards.
CTGGCTGCAGCACCGCTTGGTATGGCAACTGCATGGCGCTAAAGAGGGTAATGCGCAGTGGTGTAAAGTACTTAAGTAAAAAGACTTTAAAGTACTACCTTAAGTCGTTTTTTTTGGTGTCTGTAGTTCACTATTTTTGGCAACTTTACCTTTTATTTCACTACATTCCTAAAGAAAATTATGTACTTTTTACTACATACATATTCCCTGACACCCAAAAGTACTTGTTACATTTTGAATGCTTAGCAACACAGGAAAATGGTCCAATTCACACACTTGTAAAGAGAACATCCCTGGTCATCCCTACTACCTGATCTGGCGGATTCACTAAACATATGTCTGAGTGTGCCCCGGCTATCTGTAAATTAAAAAAAACATGAAAATCGTGCCGTCTGGTTTGCTTAATATAAGGAAATTTAAATGATTGATACTTTTACTTTTGATACTTAAGTACATTGATACTTAAGTACATTTTATCAATTACATTTACTTTTGATACTTAAGTATATTTAAAAACCAAATACTTTTACTCAAGTACTATTTTACTGGGTGACTTTCACTTTTACTTGAGTCATTTTCTATTAACGTATCTTTACTTTTACTCAAGTATGACAATTGGGTACTTCTTCAAATCAAATCAGAGTTTATTTGTCATGTGTGCTGAATACAACAGGTATAGACCTTACAGTGAATTGCTTACTTACAGGCTCTAACCAATAGTGCAAAAAAAGGTATTAGGTGAACAATAGGTAGGTAAAGAAATAAAACAACAGTAAAAAGACAGGCTATATACAGTAGCAAGGCTATAAAAGTAGCGAGGCTACATACAGACACCAGTTAGTCAGGCTGATTGAGGTAGTATGTACATGTAGATATGGTTAAAGTGATAATGCATATATGATGAACAGAGAGTAGCAGTAGCGTAAAAGAGAGGTTGGCCGGTGGGACACAATGCAGATAGCCCGGTTAGCCAATGTGCGGGAGCACTGGTTGGTCGGCCCAATTGAGGTAGTATGTACATGAACGTATAGTTAAAGTGACTATGCATATATGATAAACAGAGAGAAGCAGCAGCGTAAGAGGGGTTGGGGGGAGCACAAATTGCAAATAGTCCGGGTAGCCATTTGATTACCTGTTCAGGAGTCTTATGGCTTGGGGGTAAAAACTGTTGAGAAGCCTTTTTGTCCTAGACTTGGTACGCCGGTACTGCTTGCCATGCGGTAGTAGAGAGAACAGTCTATGACTGGGGTGGCTGGGGTCTTTGACAATTTTTAGGGCCTTCCTCTGACACCACCTGGTGTAGAGGTCCTGGATGGCAGGCAGCTTAGCCCCAGTGATGTACTGGGCCAATCGCACTACCCTCTGTAGTGCCTTGCGATCAACCACCCACTCCACGGTTTTGACTGTGTTGAGTTCCAGGTTGTTGTGATTGCACCAGACAGTCAACCTGCCATCCAGGACCTCTATACCAGGCGGTGTCGGAGGAAGGCCCTAAAAATTGTCAAAGACTCCAGCCACCCATGTCATAGAGTGTTCCTTCTGCTACCGCACGGCAAGGGGTACTGATACACCAAGTCTGGAACCAACAGGACCCTGAACAGCTTCTAAGATTGCTAAATAGTTAGTTAATTAGTTAACCAATAGTTACCTGGATGTTCTGCATTGACCCTTTTAACTCATCACATACGCTGCTCCTGTTTATAATATATCATGTTGATCACTCATTGGGTATTTATTCCTCGTGTTATGTTTGTAAAAATTATTTGTATTTTCTTCTCGCCGCGGGGCCCGTAAGTAAGGATTTCCACAGCTAGCTGAAACCTTCGCTTGAAAAAAGTCGCAATAGTACTGTTTGTCCATTTTGAGATACCATAGCCATAACCAAAGAAATCTGTCATTCATTTTGACGTTTTTGCCAAAGCAATCTTAGTCGCACAATTTTACATCTAACTACTATAAGATGTTTGGTCAATGAAAAAATGTGCATGCAAACGAGTTGTCTCTCGTTGAATGACAACAAAGACTTTAATGAAGAATCCCTACTGTTGGCCAATCACCGACGAAGGGGAGTAGACGTCGGATCCGAACTGCAGCTTGCCTCCAGAAAAAATGTAGTGTGCCCGAACGTCACCGATGTCCAAAACAAACAAAAACATCAAAACGTAGTCATAATATATGCACGAACTCTACCAAACTGTTTCAGCTGGGAAGAAAGCATACACCTTTAGTCTATACCTGTTGTTTACGAAGCATGTGACAAACAACATTTTATTTGGATAAAGTTCCAGAGACACACAGTTGTTCAAGGGAGAAGGAAGACACACACAAACACTTTGGCTACTTCACGGACCATGCTTCAAATAGATCGTAACACTAGCCTCGGTTTCCCATCTCAATGTCCTTGTGCTTGCACATGGCTGCAAGTGTGGGTGTGTGCACAGTACACACCACACAGCCAATGTGGTCATGGATGGTTGTTGGAGGAAGTGAAGGCCTGGTAGTCTATGTCCTCATGCGGACACAACATTAAGGCAACAACAACAACGCATGAAGTCAGTGGAGCGGACATCCAAGAAGAGGTAACAATGTTCACTCTTCGGCACTTAAGTGGCTAGACGGACATGGCACCTTGCCACAAATGACATAACCGAATGGCTACAAACTAATTGAGTTGCCCAACTACGACGAACATAGGTTTAAGAGGATGTATGTGTAATGTATGGCTATTAGCAAAAAAAAAGACTCACCACTGATGACTTTCGGCACACATAGGGTTCATCTTCACGGCTTCCTCTCCAACTTTCTTCCCTGAGGGGAGAAAAGAGGGAGGACATGAATAGAGCTACTGCACTGAAACACGAGCTCAGTATACACAATACTGGCAGCACATTTGTTAACGTCATACAGTATACACAAACATATAGGAATGTACCTACATTTAATAGATGAGGAGATTCAACAGAACCACACAGATGACATGGACATCATTCAATGACACACATCACACGAAAACAAAAAGACGCCACACAAAACGAGAGAAGAGACTGGGCATGAGATGATGAACAAATAAAATCAACAGTGATATGAAAGATAATCCAGAAAGACAGCAGGGCCATAAACTTGATGTCTTTATTGCTTTAAAATAGCTAACACTGCATCGCCCTGTTTCCTTCTGTGTTTCCAAACCACTTGACAATGGTGCCTTTTGCGGAAAGCACCTGGCCAGCCTTGATTAGAGGCCCATTAATGAGGAAGTATTACTGTATGAAGAAACAGGTCAAGCCAGTCTGTACTGTTCAGCACAATCACACAACAGTCTCTGTTGAGAAAAAAGAAAGACTAGTCTAGATGGTAAATGGTATAGTGCTGCACGTAATATGCCAAGGCTCATGGCCAACATAATGTTACAGTTACACGAGACATGCAGAGTGTTGTGAGTTATTGTAACTCTGCTTACAAGCACTGCAGGGGATGGAGTATTTGAAAAAGGCAGGGAGAAAATAAAAACATGTAAGCTGAATGCTAAAAAAATAATAAAATAACTAGCGATTTGAGTGAACACCTACACTACCTTACAAACGTTTGGGGTCACTTAGAAATGTCCTTGTTTTTGAAAGTAAAGCACATTTTTTTGTCCAGTAAAATAACATCAAATTGATCAGAACTACAGGGTAGACATTGTTAATTTTGTAAATGACTATTGTAGCTGGAAACGGTTGACTTTTAATGAAATATCTACATAGGCGTACAGAGGCCCATTATTAGCAACCATCACTCCGGTGTTCCAATGGCACGTTGTTAGCAAATCCAAGTTGATCATTTTAAAAGGCTAATTGATCATTAGAAAACCCTTTTGTAATTATGTTAGCACAGCTGAAAACTGTTGTGCTCATTGAAGAAGCAATACAACTGGCCTTCTTTAGACTAGTTGAGTATCTGGAGCATCAGCATTTGTGGGTTCGATTACAGTCTCAAAATGGCTAGAAACAAAGAACTTTCTTCTGAAACTCATCAGTATATTCTTGTTCTGAGAAATGAAGGCTATTCCATGCGAGAAATTGCCAAGAAACTGAACAGCAGCACACACTGGCTTTAGCCAGAATAGAAAGAGTGGGAGGCCCCGGTGCACATCTGAGCAAGAGGACAAGTACATTAGAGTGTCTAGTTTGAGAAACAGATACCTCACAAGTCCTCAATTGGCAGCTTCATTGAAAAGTACCTGCAAAACACCAGTATCAACGTCAACAGTGAAGATGTGACTCTGGGATGCTGGCCTTCTAGGCAGAGTTGCAAAGAAAAAGCCATATCTCAGACTGGTCAATAAAAAGAAAAGTTTAAGATGGGCAAAAGAACACACACTGAACAGAGGAACTCTGCCTAGAAGGCCAGCATCCCAGAGTCACCTCTTCACTGTTGAAGTTGAGACTGGTGTTTTGCGGGTACTAGAAAGTGAAGCTGCCAGTGGAGGACTTGTGATGCAATAGGCTATGCAATTGCGTGAGAAAACAGTGAATGGGCTCTATTAAAATGAGGATCCCATCAACGTTAATAGGCTTACTATATTTATTTCTCAACTTTCCTAATATTAAGCACATTGCTTCTCTTTACAACAGGAGTATTAGCCTACCTGGCTGGCAGGAAAATTAACCACAGGGAATATTAGCCTATCACTTGTGAACGATATATCATTACCAGCTTGTGTGCAGTAAGGCAATAAACGAATACCCTTTAACAATTTAAAAAGAATCCTAGTTGCACACCTCATGTATAGGCCCATAGACCTATATGTTTTGATACGGTTTGTATCACAAATAAAGTTGCCAAATAGTTTAAAGATGTTAAGCACATTAATCCGCTTTACAACGGGTGTAGAGCCTAAATGGCATACATACGCAGCACGTGAGTTTCAAGTTTGGGGAAGATAATTTCAACTGTAAAAATTTACTTTTATAATAAAAGCATTACATGCATAAATCACTTTTGCGGTCACTTTTGAGAATGGGGTTTTCCCGCTAATGGAACATTTGTGCTTACTGCCATGTGCGCATTGCTGCGCTTATGTGAAGAAATAGCCTAATAGTTATCAACACTTAAAGCTAAACATTCTGATCCGTTGAGTCACCCTCATTGCTTAAAAAAGTTTTGGGATGCTAGTGGTTGTATTACTTTGGGATCTATCCCATCCCACCACTGTCACAGACAATGTTTGTAATATTTCTTTCTCGCACAGAATAGGTAAACTTCTGTACTATTGGGGATTATAGATATACATAGGCTAGTGCTTTTGCTGTTCGTTAGGCCTACTCATCTTGTTGGCTGATGAAAAATAAAATGTGGACAGTTCTTCCAATATCTTTAATATGCGCAAATTGGATACGGAAGCGTGCAGTTTCGTTCCGGATGTGTCGGTCTTCACTTGTAGCCTGTGAGAAAGACCCGATCACGTGACGGAGAGCCATTTGAGTGAGAGGTGATTTGGAGCATGCAGCCGGGAGAAGGGAATTATAATTATTATATTCAACCCAAGGGCACAACGGCCACAAAAGACATGGATTTTTTTAGGGGGCATTATCAAGTGCTTGTCAAATTGTGAATGAGAGACAGATGAAGTGTGTACAGCCTGCGCAAAAAAAAGCATGACTTTCATGAGACTTTTTTAAAATCATCATTAGAGTTGCATCAAGCAGCCTTAGGATGTATTTAATAAATCTAAACATACAGCCCAATGTTTGTTTCACAACTAAAGTTACATAAATAACTCTAAATTAAGCATATAAGAATGCCTGTTTCTTTGTTAACCGCTCAACACAGAATAGCCGCATGTGCGCACTCCCTCAAATCGTTTGGAGAAAATATTATTTTGATTTTATTCAGCTATGTTCAATTGTATTCTTCATACTATAAAATAATGCCATGGAATTCTAAGAAAATCTTGTCTGCTAAATGAACTAGTGTAGCTCACAGCCATATGGCATAGCCAGATCAGGGCCTAACATAAGAACAACTCTGAGCATGCTATTCTGTTCTTCTGAAATAGACTACATTCCTTCATATCATGTTTCTTTTGACCTGACCAAAATAAAAAATGTATTTATTGTGATAGTGAAGGCTATATTACATGGATTTATTAGACTTTTTGTTCCAAAGGTCTGCATCAGTGGCTTGTAGGCTATGCGTGGAAGCCAGAAGATACTAAATGTGTTTGTTAATTAACGGTCAATTATCGTGAGACCGGCAGTTATTTGATTGCCAATCACCGGCTGACAAAATTTCATGACCGCCACAACCCTATATGCCACCACAGCTGTATGGTACAAACATTATGGGCAAATGCAGTATAATGCAGATTAGTATTTCAGGTCATTGATGACAAGGTGCAGTAATCAGTCCAATGCAAAGTCACTTAAATCCCTATGAGCCCGATAGCCGGATGATGAGGGCCACAGCACGGGGGAAGAAAAGGTTAAAGTGGCGGACCTAAACCGTCTGCCAGTCTTTGAAAGACGGGGTGTTGGGGTGGGCAGGGTCGGCAATGGTCTTGTACTGGAGGCGTGCAGGTCCGTCATGGAGGGAAGGTGACAGCCGATGACCTTCTCCGCAGACCGGACGATGCGCTGCAGTTTGCCCTTGCAACAGGCAGAACCAGACCAGACGGTGATAGAAGAGGCGAGGATGGACTCAATGATGGTGTAGAATCTAACCAGAATTGTCAGAAAGATTGAGTTTCCTCAGCTGGCACAGATGGTACACATCCTCTGTTGAACCTTCTTGGTCACCGCTGATGTTGTCCTCCCCCTTGAGGTTGTGAGAGATGATGGTCCCCAGGAATTTGAATGACTTGGCCGTGCTGACGGCAGAGCCATCAATCTCGAGGGAGAAAGATGGTGGGGGGGAATTTCCTGGAGTCAACCACCATCTCCATGGTTTTGACTGTGTTGAGTTCCAGGTTGTTGCGATTGCACCAGGCGGTCAACCTCTCCATGGTACTTGGATTTTTGTCGTCAGAAATGAGTCCGACAAGGTTGGTGTCATCAGCAAACTTGAGTAGTTTGACGGATGTGTCGTTGGAGGAGCAGTCATTCGTGTAGAGTTAGAAGAGGAAGGGAGAGAGCATGCAACCCTGTGGCACCCCAGTGTTGAGAGATGTTTTCCCATCTTAACGTGCTGTGTCCTGTTGGCCAGAAGTCGGTGATCCACCGGCAGATGGAGTCAGATACGTTCAGCTGTGCTCACAAACTTCGCCAAAGCTCACCACAGATCCTGCCAGTTATCTTTGTGGCCAGATTTTAAATTGGCTTACTGAGGTCATATTATCAATACTAGAGGTTCACGGCAACTGGTTGGTTTTCCAGGTGTCATTCAGTTGCTGATTTTCACCAGGACTACCCCCAAGCTACTCCGAGGTGTGGACACTGCCAACAAGTGGGTGGCTTGCAGAACCAGTTGTGCAAATGAACATACATGTCGCCAATACCAGGAACTGTTTTGGTTGCATATTTCCAGACACTGAAAAACCTGGGAATTTTGGGAAATAGAAACCTTGGCATTTTGGGAAATTTGGGGAATTGTATAACCCTAATCTTTGGTACATGCTGTGAATACTGGAGATCAAGGGGTCAGTATGTGGTTTATTACCAGTCTCTGCATGGGTCTTCTTCTGCTCTAGGTTGGTAGTGATGTCGTGGACATCCACATAGGCCCGAACTAGTCTCCATAAGAAAGTAGTGTTCTGTCCAAACTGTGAAGAAAAGAGGAGTGTCATTAAACTTCACATATTGACTTTAATTTGGAGGCAGGCTTCACCGAGGAACTTCACTGCTCAGACTTGGATTCAAATAGTATTTGTTTTGCTCTTTGGAAAAATATAGATTTCTTCTATGCAATATTCCATGTAATTATTGTCAGCATTGAGCAAATTTCAGGTCTTGTGAGCGGAAAGTTAAACGTTGTGAGAATTCCGTGCAACCTCCAGCATGTGCTTACTGTGGACACTGAGGCTGTAACCCTTCAAGTTACAGAGACTTAAAAAGAATTATGAAGGGCTTGATGTTAACCTTTTGACAAGGAGATATTTTTTACTTGGTCTGTAACAACATGGGCCAAATAGGTGAGTGGAAATTGCATTGTATTACGTTGTATGATGCAAGAAACTGCTTTACAAAATAAAAGTCATTATTATTACCATACAGAGAATCAAAGAAAAATGTAGGCTACCCTCTGCCTATTGGCTTCTTTGCATATTCAAGCCTGTCTCAAAATACAACACAGGCCCTTTAAGACATATAAAAGCTATTTACCTGACTTGCTTTTCAAAGACAGCTAGAAATGTACAAGTTGTGTGCTCTTGTAGGAAGCAGTCACTCCCCCATTGCTGACCAATAATTAGCTATATCCTAACTGGGCAAATAACTCTCTAACTAGCAAAGAATATTAACAAATGTGCATGTGGCTCTGCACTTTGACCTGAAAAGCGCATCTACTCGCAACCTCGGTTGATGGAAAGACGGCTCGTAGGCTACCCGTTAATAGAATTCTACTCTGTTGCCTTCAGAAAAGTCACCGACTCAATCTTGCAAAGATTAGTTTTGGTTGATGCATTTAAAAAGGGGGATGATATTATGTTGATTCACAAGTCTTACAGGGAAATGTTGATCTAAGTATAGTGTAAAATAACGGGGCAAACGAATAAATTCAGTAACGTTAAAAATATTGTGCATTTCTGGCTGCGCGGGCTGGCATTTCTTCTGTGCGGCAGTCTTGGACATTGCTTCTAGGCCTAGGACATCCAAACTAAAGACTAGGACTGTTGGTTTAAGTGGCCCACCTCTGTCCTCTTATCCAGCATGGTGCGGAGGCACTCCCTCTTGTCTCCATCCGTGCCATTGTGTAGAGCGTCCACCATCTCCAGGAGGGCTGAGAACTCGTCTAGAGGCTCGATCACTGTCACTTCCTCCTGACTCTCATCAGCCTCACTCTTCTCTTCTTCCTCAGAGTCTGTCAGAGCCGTAATGTACCTGGAACACATGGGGAAGCATTCATTAGGGCCACAGCCTAAATTCTCAGTTTCCTTGGCATGTGTTGTCATATTTAAGTTAAGTGGGAGGAAGATAAACTGAAAGTGTGGGTGGTTAAAACTTAAAAGCTTCAATTCTACTCTACTGGGTTATCATATAAAATGTAGCCTATAGGCTACACCTTAGTGTGCCAAGACAGTACAAACTGTACTGGCATCAGGCTATTCATATATAGTGAAGAGGGGTGGGAGTATCTCCAGAATAGGATCCCTCTGGTAATGACTCAGAGAGTGAGTCTTAGTTAACAAGTGCCTTTAATTACCCCCTCTCTGCCAGATGCTGTCAATAACAGATGGACATTCCCTGTTGGTTTACATGCAAACAGCAACACGTTTGATTACACAAGTGGGTTACTTAATTGTGTATAAACGCTGCCTAGCAGTTAAGAAGTCTTGACACAGATACCTGAAGGGTTTCCAGTACCGAACACAGAGACTTGTTTGTCTCTGTCATGGCGTGGCACATAATGTCCCAGCATTAGCCCCGGTTTACCGCTTCCAAAAAAGTCCCCTTTCAATTACTGTAAGTACATACTAACACCCTCAGCTAACACTTGAGTAGGGGAGGTGAAATAGGTGTGTATTAATGACATAGGTAGAAATTCAAAGAAATGGAAGACAAAGTGAAAAGGTTTAAACATGAAAGGCCTCCATTAAGTGCTGGCAACAGCTACATCATCGGTGGTTAAGGAAACGTTTGGGTCTGCGAGCGATGGTTCTGGGCAAGGGGGAGGTGTGTTGGAGCGGGCCGCTGACCGGCACACCGTGGGCCCACAACAGGTGGTGGAAGCCCCATCTTAGATATCTCCCAACTCACAACACTTAGGTCAGGCCCGAATACCTGATTACTTAAAGATGCACTACGCAGAAATCGCTCTGCCATTTCCTGGTTGCTACATTTGTTTTTTTTAATAGTTTGCATAATTTTGTATAAAAAGAAAGTAAAAAACAAAACTTTTGGCTATACCAAAAGTCTATGCACCGCAAGAATATCATGGCTATAGGCCTATTTTCCCCCATTTTCCAATCTAATTGGACCACTGAGTAAAAATGGAAACCAGTCATAGAAGTGCTTTATGTAGGGATTATGCTGCTGTCAATCTCTCTTCTGCCATTTGTGTGGCCAACGAGCCCAGCATGTTAGCTCAGACTCCCTCTGCTTGTTGCTTTAATGCCGCTGTTTGCTCGAGACCACAGCTCTTAATCTGTCCACACACACCTCTCAGCAGAAGAAAGCAAACACACTGCGGCCCTAGCCAAGAATCTGGCCCACTCACTCACACAACACACAGTGAAAAGCCCGGCCGATTGATTCACAAGACATTCATTCTAAAATGAATTATCTTGTGTTACTAAAATAGGGTAAGACTTGTTAAATACAGCATCTAAAAATTCTAACAAAAATGTGGGGGCAACACACGAAGAGGGAATGAATGAATCTGACAAGAAAGACAATCCATGATCTTTATCCTAAAAAACGCAGATTACAACATTTTAATGAATAGACATAGAACCGGCGTACCACAGGGTACAGTTCACTGGCCATTGGCGTTCCTGGGATCTGGAGCTGTGGCTTTGTTTACAAACCCAGATTCCTAATCTCTGCACAGTGACCTCAGAGTAAGCTCCAAACCTGCAGGCTGGTGCTGAACCCATTTACAGAGCATTCGGAAAGTATTCAGACCCCTTGACTTTTTCCAAATTGTTTTACGTTTCAGCCTTAGTCTAAAATGTATTAAATACATGTCTCTCGTCAATCTACACACAATACCCCACAGTGACAAAGCAAAAACAGAAATACCTTACTTAGAAAAGTATTCTGACCCTTTGCCATGAGACCCGAAATTGAGCTCAAGTGCATCCTGTTTCCATTGATCATCCTTGACATGCTTCTACAACTTGATTGGATTCCACCTGGGGTAAATTCAATTGATTGGACATGATTTGGAATGGTACACACCTGTCTATATAAGGTCCCACTGTTGACAGTGCATGTCAGAGCAAAAACCAAGCCAAGAGGTTGAAGGAATTGTCCATAGAGCTCCAAGACAGGATTGTTTTGAGGCACAGATCTGGGGAAGGGTACCAAAACATGTCTGCAACATTTAAGGTCCCCAAGAACACATTAGCCTCCATTATTCTTAAAGGAAGAAGTTTGGAACCACCAAGACTCTTCCTAGAGCTGGCTGCCTGGGAAAACTGAGCAATTGGGGGAGAAGGGCCTTGGTAATGGAGGTGATCAAGAACCCGATGGTCACTCTAACAGAGTTCCAGTGACAGAAGGACAATCATCTCTGCAGCACTCCACCAAATCAGGCCTTTATGGTAGGCACATGCCCACTTAGAGTTTGCCAAAAAAGGCACCTAAAGGACTCTCTTGGCCTGAATGCCAAGCGTCACATCTGGAGGAAACCTGCACCATCCCTTCGGTGAAGCATGGTGGTGGAAGCATCATGCTGTGGGGATGTTTTTCAGCGGCAGGGACTGGTAGACTAGTCAGGATCGAGGCAAAGATGAACGGAGCAAAGTACAGAGAGATCCTTGATGAAAGCCTGCTCCAGGACCGCAGACTGGGGCAAAGGTTCACCTTCCAACAGGACAACAACCTTAAGCACACAGCCAAGACAACGCAAGAATTTCTTCGGGACAAGTCTCTGTATGTCCTTGAGTTGCCCAGCCAGAGTCCGGACTTGAACCCAATCGAACATCTCTGGAGAGACCTGAAAATAGCTGTGCAGCGACGCTCCCCATCCAGCCTAGCAGAGCTTGAGATTCTGCAGAGAAGAATGGGAGAAACTCCCCAAATACAGGTGTGCCAAGCTTGTAGCGTCATACCCACGAAGACTCGAGGCTGTAATCACTGCCAAAGGTGCTTCAACAAAGTCCTGAGTAAAGGGTCTGAATCCATGTAAATGTGATATTTCCGTTTTTGCTTTGTCATTATGGGGTATTGTGTGTAGATTGATGAGGGGGAAATTTTTTTTAATACATTTTTGAATAAGGCTGAAACATAAAATGTGGAAAAAGTGAAGGTCTGAATACTTTACGAATGCACTGTATGGCCAATACAGGACTTAAAATTCTGAATGGACTTGCATTTGTGGTGAGCAGCAATGGCCATTCTCCAAATTGTTGTGCATTAGTTTTTTTTGCACCTGCACACAATGTACTAGTACACGGTTCGATACTGCGACCAAAACAGTCGTATTTGCGACAGTCTGACTTTGCAATGCGACACTGATTTTAAGTGGTCGCAAGAGTGCCATTGAACATTTTCACTGGTCACGTTAGTTTTTAGCTCACAATTCGCTTTTTTTATCATCATGATTTATTCAAACAGTAAATGTGCAAATGACCAAAAATTAACCAACTTTATGAAGAGGCAACAACAGTACGGAAATGCCCGTCTGTGTCAGTGCTCAACATGGGATGTTTTGGAAACCCTCCGGGTCAGTCGATCATCCCGTCAGTGGCCAGTTTGAAGAGGTGCTGTTGCTTCTTCCCCACCCTGTCTGTGTGGGTGGACCATTCAGTTTGTCTGTGATGTGTACGCCGAGGAACTTAAAACTTTCCACCTTCTCCACTGCAGTCCCTTCGATGTGGATGGGGGGGGGCTCCCTCTGCTGTTTCCTGAAGTCCACAATCATCTCCTTTGGTTTGTTGACGTTGAGTGAGAGGTGCCCTCACCGCCTACCTGTATGCTGTTTCGTCGTTGGCGATTTTGCCCACTACTGTTGTGTCGTCTGCAAACTTGATGAATGAGTTGGAGGCATGCATGGCCATGCAGTCGTGGGTGAACAGGGAGTACAGGAGAGGGCTGAGCACACACCCTTGTGGGGCCCCAGTGTTGAGGGTCAGCGAAGTGGAGATGTTGTTTCCTACCTTCACCACCTGGGGGCGGCCCGACAGAAAGTCCAGGACCCAGTTGCACAGGGAGGGGTTGAGACCCAGGGCCTCCAGCTTGATGATGAGCTTGGAGGGTACTATGGTGTTGAATGCTGAGCTGTAATCAATGAACAGCATTCTTACATAGGTATTATTTTTGTCCAGATGGGATAGGTCAGTGTGATGGTGATTGCGTCATCTGTGGACCTGTTGGGGCGGTATGCAAACTGAAGTGGGTCTTGGTGGCAGGTAAGGTGGAGGTGATATGATCCTTGACTAGCCTCTCAAAGTACTTCATGATGACAGAAGTGAGTGCTACAGGGCGGTAGTCATTTAGTTCAGTTATCTTTGCCTTCTTGGGTACAGGAACAATGGTGGCCATCTTAAAGCATGTGGGGACAACAGACTGGGATAGGGAGTGATTGAATATGTCCGTAAACACACCAGCCAGCTGGTCTGCGCATACTCTGAGGAAGCAGCTAGGGATGCCATCTGGGCCAGCAGCCTGCGAGGTTTAACACGTTTAAAATGTTTTACTCACGTCAGCCACGGAGGAGAGGGGGCGCAGTCTTTGTTAGCGAGCCGCGACGGGGGCACTGTACTATCCTCAAAGCAGGCAAAGGTGTTTAGTTTTTCTGGAAGAGTGACGGTGTCTGTGACGTTTTTTGTAGTCCATGATTTACGTCTCGTGTCTGAGCCGTTGAATTGCGACTCCACTTTGTCCCTATACCGGCATGTTGCTTGTTTGACTGCCTTGTGGAGGGAATAACTACACTGTTTATATTCAGCCATATTCCCAGACCTCTTTCCATGGTTAAATGCGGTGGATCGCACTTTCAGTTTCAGGAAGGCAGCCATCCATCCACGGTTTCTGATTAGGGTACGTTTTAATAGTCACAGTGAGTACAACATCTCCAATGCCCTTCTTTATAAACGCACTCACTGAGTCAACGTATTGGTCAATGTTGTTCTCGAAGGCTGACCGGAACATATTACAGTCTGCGTGATCAAAAAAGTCTTGAAGTGTGGCTTCCGATTAGTCAGACCAGCGTTGAATGGTTCTCGTCACTGGTACATCCTGTTTGAGTTCCTGCCTATAAGACGGTACGAGCAAGATGGCGTCATGGTCAGATTTTCCGAAGGGAGGGCTTTGTATGCATCGCGGAAGTTAGAGTAGCAGAGGTCGAGAGTATTAGCCCTGCGTGTCATGCAATCAATATGCTGACAGAACTTAGGTAGCCTTGCTCACAAAATTTGCTTTGCTAAAATCCCCAGCTACAATAAATGCAGTATGCAGATATATAGTATCCAGTTTACATATAGTCCAGTGAAGTTCCTTGAGGGCCGACTTGGTGTTCGCTTGAGGGGGAATTTACACAGCGGTGACTATAACTGCAGAGAATTCTCTTGGTAGGTAAAATGGCCAGCATTTGATTGTAAGGAATTCTTGGTTGGGAGAGCAGAAGGACTTGAGTTCCTGTGTGTTGTTATGATTACACCATGAGTCGTTAATCATAAAGCATACAGCCACGTGCTTCCTCTTCCCAGAGAGGCGTTTCTCTCTGTCGGCGCAATCACAGATTACAAAAGGGAATAGACGAGCCTACCAGACAAGCTTAATGCTTTCTATGCTTGCTTCGAGCAACACTGAGCCATGCGTGAGAGCACCAGCTGCTCCCGACGACTGTGATCACGCTCTGCGTAGTTGATGTGTGTAAGACCATTAAACAAATCAACATTCACAAGGCTGCAGGGCCAGACAGATTACCAGGACACATACTTTGAGCATGCGCTGACCAGCTAGCAAGTGTCTTCTCTGACATTTTCAACCTCTTCTTGACCCAGTCTGTAATACCTACATGCTTCAAGCAGACCACCACAGTCTCTGTGCCCAAGAAAAATTACCATTGTTGCACTCACATCTGTAGCCATGAAGTGCTTTGAAAGGCTGGTCATGGCTCACATCAACACCGTCATCCCAGACACCCTGGACCCACTCCTATTCGCATACCGCCCCAACAGATCCACAGTTGACGCAATCTCTATTGCATTCCACACCACCCTTTCCCACTGTCCTTTCCCAAAATGCTGTTTATTGACTACAATTCAAAGTTCAACACCATAGTGCCCTCCAAGCTCATCACTAAGCTAAGGACCCTGTGATTGAACAACTCCCTCTGTAATCGGATCCTTGACTTCCTGACGGGACTCCCTGTTCACCCACGACAAGAGTGGCTGCACACGTCTCCAACACCATCATTAAGTTTTCCGAAGACATGACGGTGGTAGGCCTGATCACCAACAATGATGAGACAGCCTATAGGGAGGTGATCAGAGACCTGACAGTGTGGTGCCAGGACAACAACCTCTCCCTCAACATCAGCAAGATAAAGGGGATGATCGTGGACTACAGGAAACAGAGGGTCAAGCACGCCCCCATTCACATTGATGGGGCTGAAGTGGAGCGGGTCAAGAGCTTCAAGTTCTTCGGTGTCCACATCACCAAGGATCTATCATGGTCCAAGCACACCAACACAGTCGTGAGGAGGGCATGACAACGCCTCTTCCACCTCAGGCGCCTGAAAAGATTTGACATGGGCCCTCAGATCCTTAAAAGATCCTACAGCTGCACCATTGATAGTAGCTTGACTGGCTGCTTAAACGCTTGGTATGGCAACCACCTGGTACCAGGCGGTGTCAAGAATTGTCCAAGGTTCCAGCCACCGAAGACAGACTCCTGAACAGAATCTACCCCCAAGCCATAAGACTGCTAAATAGTTTGTTAAATAGTTAACCAAATAGCTACCAGGACTATCTGCATTGAGCCATTTAACTTATATGACACATCGCATATGCTGCTGCTACTCTTTACTATGTGTCACTTTGTTAGATATACAGTATGTATATATAGAGCATTCGGAAAGTATTCAGACCCATTCACTTTTTCCACATCTTGTTATGTTACAGCCTTATTCGAATGGATTAAATACGTTTTTCCTCAATCTACAACCAAAGCCCCATAATGACAAAGCAAATACTGGTTTAGACATTTTTGCAAATGTATTAAAAATAAAAAACAGCAATAACTTATTTACATAAGTATTCAGACTTTGCTAGGTGGCTCGAAATTGAGCTCAGGTGCATCCTGTTTTCATTGATCATCCTTGAGATGTTTCTACAACCTGTGGTAAATATGATTGACTGGATATGATTTGTAAAGCCCCACACCTGTCGAAGGAATTGTCCATAGAGCTCCGAGACAGGATTGTGTCAAGGCACAGATCTGGGGAAGGGTACCAAAACATTTCTGCAGCATTGAAGGTCCCCAAGAACACAGTGGCCTCCATCATTCTTGAATGGAAGTAGTTCGGAACCACCAATACTCTTCCTAGAGCTGGCCCCCCGGCCAAACTGAGCAATCGGGGGAAAAGGGCCTTGGTCAGGGAAGTGACCAAAAACCTGATGGTCACTCTGACAGAGCTCTAGAGTTCTTCTGTGGAGATGGGAGAACTATCTTTGCAGCAATCCACCAATCAGGCCTTTATGGTAAAGTGACCAGAAAGAAAGCCACGCCTCAGGTAAAGACACATGACAGCCCACTTGGAGTTTGCCAAAAGTCACCAAAAAGGACTCTGACCATGACAAACAAGATTCTCTGGTCTGATGAAACCAAGATTAAAATCTTTGGCATGAATGCCAAACAACATGTCTGGAGGAAACCATGCACTGCTCATCATCTGGCCAATACCATCCCTTCGGTGAAGCATGGTGGTAGCAGCGTCAGGGTTGTTTTTCAGCGGCAGGGACTCGGAGACAAGTCAGGATCGAGGCAAAAATGAATGGAACAAAATACAAATAACCTGCTCCAGAGTGCTCAGGACCTCAGACTGGGGCGAAGGTTCACCTTCCAACAGGACAAGCCTCAATGTCCTTGAGTGGCCCAGCCAGAGCCTGGACTTGAACCTGATCAAACATCTCTGGAGAGACCTGAAAATAGCTGTGTAGCGACGCTCCCCATCTAACCTGACTGATCTTGAGAGGATCTGCGGAGAACAATGTGATAAACTCCCCAAATACAGGTGTGCCACGCTTGTAGTGTCCTACCCAAGGCGATTTGAGGCTGTAATCGCTGCCAAAGGGGCTTCAACAAAGTACTGAGTAAAGGGTCTGAATATTTATGTAAATGTGATAAGATTTCCAAAAACCTGTTTTTGCTTTGTCATCATGGGGTATTTTGTGTAGATTGATGAGAAGAATAAGGCTGTAACGTAACAAAATGTGAAAAACGTGAAGGAGTCTGAATACTTTGAGGTAGATACAGTGCATTCGGAAAGTATTCAGACCCCTTCCCTTTATCCACGTTTTGTTACGTTACAGCCTTTCCCTAAATTTAATTAAAAAAATTATAATTAAATCCTCATCCAAATCTACACACAATACCCTATAATGACTACAACAGAAATACCTTATTTACATACAGTACCAGTCAAAAGTTGACAAACCTACTCATTCCAGTGTTTTTCTTTATTTTCAGTATTTCTATATATATATTTTTTTAAATAGTTAAGACATCCAAACTATGAAATAACACATATGGAATCATGTAGTAAGAACTACAAAAATTCTTAAACAAATCAAAATATATATGTATTTGAGATTTTACAAAATAGCCACCCTTTTCCTTGATGATAGCTTTACACTATTGGCATTCTCTCAACCAGCTTCATGAGGTAGTCAACTGAAATGCATTTCAATTAACATGTGTACCTTGTTAAAAGTTAATTTGTAGATTTTATTTTCTTCTTAATGCATTTGAGCCAATCAGCTTTGTTGTGACAAGGGAGTGGTGGTATGCAGAAGATTGTCCTATTTGGTGAAAGACCAAGTCCATATTATGGCAAGAACAGTTCAAATAAGCAAAGAAAAATTACAGTCCATCATTACTTTAAGACATGAAGGTCAGTCAATTCGGAAAATGTCAAGAACTTTAAAAGTTTCTTCAAGTGCAGTCGCAAAAACCATCAAGCACTATGATAAAATTGGCTCTCATGAGGACCACCACCAGAAAGGAAGACCCAGAGTTACCTCTGCTACAGAGGGTCAGTTCATTAGAGTTACCAGCCTCAGAAATTGCAGCCCAAATAAATGCTTCACAGAGTTCAAGTAACAGACATCAACATCAACTGTTCAGAGGAGACAGCGTGAATCAGGCCTTCATGGTCGAATTGCTGCAAAGAAACCACTACTAAAAGGACACCAATAATCAGAAGAGACTTGCTTGGGCCAAGAAACACGAGTAATGGACATTAGACTGGGGGAAATCTGTCCTTTGGTCTGATGAGTCCAAATTGGAGATTTTTGGTTCCAAACGCTGTGTCTTTGTGAGACACAGAGGAGATGAACGGATGATCTCCACGTGTGGTTCACCACCGTGAAGCATGGAGGAGGAGGTGTGATGGTGTGGGGGTGCTTTGCTGGTGACACTGTCAGTGATTTCTTTATAATTCAAGGCACACTTAATCAGCATGGCTACCACAGCGATACGTCATCCCATCCGGTTTGTTTTTCAACAGGACAATGACCCAACACACCTCCAGGCTGTGTAAGGGCTATTTGACCTAGATGGAGAGTGATGAGGGCTTCATCATATGACCTGGCCTACACAATTATCAGACCTCAACCAAATTGAGATGGTTTGGGATGAGTTGGACCGCAGAGTGAAGGAAAAGCAGTCAACAAGTGCTCAGCATGTGGGAACTCCTTTAAGACCATTGGAAAAGCCTTCCAGGCAAAGCTGGTTGAGAGAAAGCCAAGAGTATGCAAAGCTCTCATCAAGGCAAAGGGTGGCTACTTTAAAGAATCTCTAACATAAAATATATTTTGATTTGTTTAACACTTTTTTGCTAACTACATGATTCCATACATGTTACTTCATAGTTTTGATGTCTTCACTATTATTCTACAATTTCTACAACTTGATTGGAGTCCACCTGTGGGAAATTCGATTGAATGGACATGATTTGGAAAGGCACCTAAAAAGGTCCCACAATTGACAGTGCATATCAGAGCAAAAACAAAGCCATGAGGTCAAAGGAATTGTCCGTAGAGATTCGAGACAGGATTGTGTTGAGGCACAGATCTATGGAAGGGTACCAAAACATGTCTGCAGCAATTATATAGTGGCCTCCATCCTTCTTAAATGGTAGACGTTTGGAACCGACCTGACCAAACTGAGCAATCGTGGGAGAAGGGTCTTGGTCAGGGGGGTGACCAAGAACCCAATGGTCACTCTGACAGAGCTCCAGAGTTCCTCTGTGGAGATGGGAGAACCTTCCAGAAGGACAACCATCTCTGCAGCACTCCACCAATAAGGCCTTAATGGTACAGTTGCCAGACGGAAGCCACTCCTCAGTAAAATGTGCATGACAGCTCGCTTGGAGTTTGCCAAAAGGCACCTAAAGGACTCGGACCATTAGAAACAAGATTCTCTGGTCTGATGAAACCAAGACTGAACTCTGACCTGAATGACAAGCGTCAAGTCTGGAGGAAACCTGGCACCATCCCTACAGTGAAGCATGATGGTGGCAGCATCATGATGTGGGGATGTTTTTCAGCAGCAGGCACTGGGAGAGTAGTCAGGATCGAGGGAATGGTGAACGGCGCAAAGTACAGAGAGATCATTGATGAAAACCTGCTCCAGAGCGCTCAGGACCTCAGACTGGGGAGAAGGTTCACCTTCCAACAGGACAACAATCCTGAGCACACAGCCAAGACAATGCAGGAGTGGCTTTGGGACAAGTCTCTGAATGTCCTTGAGTGGCCCAGCCAGAGCCTGGACTTGAACCCGATCAAACATCTCTGAACAGACCTGAAAATAGCTGTGCAGCAACGCCCATCCAACCTGACAGATCTTGAGAGGATCTGCAGAGAAGAATGGTAGAAACTCCCAAAATACAGGTGTGCCAAGCTTGTAGCGTCATTCCCAAGAAGATTCAAGGCTGTAATCGCTGCCAAAGGTGCTTCAAAGTACTGAGTAAAGGGTCTCATGTAAATGTCATTTTATTTTGGAAAAAAAAAATACTAAAAAATGTTTTTGCTTTGTCATTATGGGGTAGATTGATGAGGGGTAAAAAGATTTAACACATTTTAGAATAAGGCTGTAAAATGTGGAAAAAGCCAAGTTATCGTTACTCATTGTGTATCTATTATTACTTTTATTATGTGTTTTACTTTACTATTATTTATTTTCTTTCTCTCTGCATTGTTGGGAAGGGTGCGTAAGGAAGCACTTCACGGTTAGTCCACACCAGTTGTACACAAAGCATGTGACAAATAAAATGTGATTATAATGGAGCATAATAGGGAAGCCTGGATCCAAGCACGTTAGTGTTACGCTAAAAGAGAACTGAAAGGAAACTGTGACACTGGGGGAGGGGGAGTAGTGGGTGGTCACAGTCCAAGTGGTACAGTATGCAGGTGGAGGGTAGAGGAGGGGTCTCCCATGCCCTGCAGACATACTTACTATACGTAGAAGCTAAACTGCCGGAAATTCACAGGAATGGGGGTATCAGAACATCAACAGTGATTTGGGTGCAAGATTTTCATCTAATAACATGTAGGCCTACTTTCTAGGGGAAAATACTGCATCTCCGGTACATCAGTGCCTTCCATGAAGTTCAAAATGCGAAAGACGGAGAGAGACAAAATGTGACTGGCCTGGACACTCATCACTAAATCATGACATCATTTTTTTTTTACATTCGAAGCTTTTAATTACAAAAGACAGACAAGGTCATTTTTCACTTGAAAAACCTCTGTGTGTGTGATCAGACATGCCCGTTACTAAATAAACAAAAGTCTTCTCCTTAAAATAAGCAACTATCCAATGCCAAACGCGATCATTTTAAACACAAAACGTTATAATATCCTCTAGCCATGGGCAAACAGCATGACGTGGGTAAACGGCATTGGGAACTGTTTGAGAAATGACAAGTTCCGACATGACACTTTACAATGAGACCTTTGACAGCTCGGCATACAGACTGGGAGATTGATGGGCCTGCTCGGTTGAGGTGGGAAGTTCGAGGAAGCGGTTTTGACAAATGAACGGTGCAAACTGCTTGAGCTTTCCACCTTGCGAATGTGTGTTGCTAAACTGAGCAAACACAATCCTTATCAACTTTGACCTGCTCCATAATTGAGCCGCCTTCTTTGTGGTCCTTTGTAGCTCAGTTGGTAGAGCATGGTGCTTGTAATGCCAGCGTAGTGGGTTCGAATCCCAGGACCCCCTATACGTAAAATGTATAGATGCATGACTGTTAGGAGATCTGCTAAATTACATATATATTGCCACACGTCTGTGCGGTACGGCGTAATGTCTGTACCACATTATAGCCGCTTCATGTTTCAGCAAGACCCAATACAACCTGCAAATATATCACTGCTGGTCATGGTCTGTATATCATATATTTTTTACCCCGTTTTTCCTCCCCAATTTCGTGGTATCCAATTGGTAGTTACAATCTTGTCCAAATCACAGCAACTCCCGTATGGACTCGGAAGAGGTGAAGGTTGAGAGTCGTGCGTCCTCTTGAAACACAACCAAGCCGCACTACTTCTTGACACAATGCCCACTTAACCCGGAAGCCAGCCACACCAATGTGTCGGAGGAAAGACAGTGCACCTGGCCACCGTGTCAGAATGCACTGCGCCCGGCCCGCCACAGGAGTCGCTAGTGCACGATGGGACAAGGATATCCCTGCCGCCCAAACCCTCCCCTGATTTTAGAGTCTTTTTTTACCAAAAACAAAATGTTTTTATTTATTTTATATATATAAAAAAAAAAATTGGGGGGGGCTCAGCTGTAGGACCTGCCTCTAAACTACATAAATCATTGCATTCTAAACTCAATCATTGCCTAAAAAATATATATATATAATATCAGCGAGAATGCTAAAAAGCATGAAGCCTGCCACACCCACCATAGCATGGTTTTCTAATAAAAATATCTCAGCAGTGAAGGACACAGTCAAGTGCTGTTATTTCCTACAGTTCCAAGCCACGGTGCAACAGACAACCAAAACACTTTAAATGAAGGTGATGTGAGGTCTATGGGTGTAGCTGGCACCTCTGGGTGAGTACCAAGCATTCCCTAAGGGCTAGAAGCTAGAATTTGTCCATTGCACCATCACCCCCTTCCCGCTCTAACAAATCATGGGGGAGAGGGAAAGGCACTTCAATTACAGTAGGTGTGTGCGTGATTTGATTTCTTTCAAACCATAATAACCCGGGATGTAATTTAGAACATTTGATGGGGCCGACAGCTGCCACTCAAAGCAAGTTGCTGGAGCTGCTGGAGGGCAGGCTGAGGCACCATACTTCGGTTTGCATCTCTTTCTCCAACAGGGAGAAAAATAAACTAAACTCCATTGATTACAGAGTTGGGAGAACCGATGACCTGATATAACCTAGTCCTCATGTGGTACAGTAATTTATACCTTATGAAACGTATATTAGGCCAAAACTTCCAGTCTAGGCGCTTTTTCACTACAAAGATAGGAGAGTAGTACGCTTCACAATAGACCACCTGATTATTGTATCACTCAAGTATGGCCTGATTCCTTCAGTCTAACTACTACAACATACCGTAAGTCATGGCCTGAGTAAGAATGCAAACTAAAGGACCTCAAAGTCTGTAAACTGAGAGGCAAAGCCAAAGAGACAGATACACTGAAGACAGCAAAACACAAACAGTAATTAACTACCCAGAGTGTTCAGGCTGGCTGTTAGCCTGCTTGTTATGTTGTTACTAGAAATGCGCCCAGGCGACTGCTGCTAGATTTCTGCCAGGATACAAATCTGGAGCAAACCTAACTGGGGGAGGTGCCATGATCCAGCTCTGATCTGCAGCCCATTACACTCCTCTGCCCCGCCCACTTTGCTGGGTTTGGATAGCCAAGCCAGGTAGGGTGCTTCTTTTTCTTGGCACACTAATTTACGCATGCTTAGTGAAAGTACAGGAAAAGTCAATCCAGGTGATGCTCTCCTAGTCAGAGTAAAGTCCTGCAACGCTATAACAAGTTATTAACCCACAGCATTCTTGTTTCAGGGGAAGTCTCAGAACATCCCTATCGCTTTACTCTTTTTATATTCACCACTAGAAAACATCAGACACGCTTTGATATGTTTTTTTTTCAGAGATCAAGACCATTCTGTGAATACGCCTAACAGAATAGCCTCACACATCTTTTCTGTTCTGTTTTGTGTAAATGGGACATAGTGGAAGACTGCAATTATGCTATTAGAAACCATCTGGTGGTGACTTGTAGTTAAAAAAAATCATGTACGTGTATTGGACATGAAAAAGAAAAAAGCCATAACTTGGATGGCCGTTAGGTCATTCTTGTCGCAACGTCAGAGTAATCCTCATACCCAAAGGAGACTGTGCTGGAAGTGGTATTGGAGGGCCAGTAGGAGGCACTCTTTCCTCTGGTCTCAAAAAAAATATACCAATGACCCAGGGCAGAGATTGGGATCATTGCCCTGTGTTGGGTTGCGTCTTTCAGATGGGACGTTAAATGGGTGTTCTGACACTCTGTGGTCACTAAAGATCCCATGGCACTTAAAGAGTAGGGGTGTTAACCCTGGTGTCCTGGCTATCTATCTATCTATCTATCTATATACACACACCACACACACACACACACACACACACACACACACACACACACACACACATACATACATTACACACACACACACAGTTGAAGTCAGAATTTAACATACACCTTAGCCAAATACATTTAAACTCAGTTTTTCACAATTCCTGACATTTAATTCGAGGAAAAAATCCCTGTCTTAGGTCAGTTAGGATCACCACTTTATTTCAAGAATGTGAAATGTCAGAATAATAGTAGAGAGATTTATTTCAGTTTTTATTTATTTCATCACATTCCCAGTGGGTCAGAAGTTTACATGCTACCAAATACTAATTGAGTGTATTGCCTTTAAAGTGTTTAACTTGGGTCAAACGTTTTGGGTAGCCTTCCACAAGCTTCCCACAATAAGTTGGGTGAATTTTGGCCCATTCCTCCTGACAGAGCTGGTGTAACTGAGTCAGGTTTGTAGGCCTCCTTGCTCACACATGCTTTTTCTGTTCTGCCCACAAATTTTCTATAGGATTGAGATCAGGGCTTTGTGATGGCCACTCCAATACCTTGACTTTGTTGTCCTTAAGCCAATTTGCCACACCTTTGGAAATATGCTTGGGGTCATTGCCCATTTGGAAGACCCATTTGTGACCATGCTTCAACTTCCTGACTGATGTCTTGAGATGTTGCTTCAATATATCCACATCATTTTCCTACCCCATGATGCCATCTACTTTGTGAAGGGCACCAGTCCGTCCTGCAGGAAAGCACCCCCACAACATGATGCTGCCTCCCCCGTGCTTCACGGTTGGGATGGTGTTCTTCAGCTTGCACGCCTCCCCCTTTTTCCTCCAAACATAACAATGGTCATTATGGCCAAACAGTTCCATTTTTGTTTCATCAGACCAGAGGACATTTCTCCAAAAAGTACGATCTTTGTCCCCATGTGCAGATGCAAACCGTAGTCTGGCTTTTTTATGGCGGTTTTGGAGCAGTGGCTTCTTCCTTGCTGAGCGGCCTTTCAGGTTATGTCGATATAGGACTCGTTTTAATGTGGATATAGATACTTTTGTACCCGTTTCCACCAGCATCTTCACAAGGTCCTTTGCTGTTGTTCTGGGATTGATTTGCACTTTTCGCACCAAAGCACGTTCATCTCTAGGAGACAGAACGCATCTCCTTCCTGAGTGGTATGACGGCTGCGTAGTCCCATTGTGTTTATACTTGCGTACTATTGTTTGTACAGATGAACGTGGTACCTTCAGGCATTTGGAAATTGCTCCCAAGGATGAACCAGACTTGTGAAGGTCTACAATTGTTTTTCTGAGGTCTTGGCTGATTTCTTTTGATTTTCCCATGATGTCAAGCAAAGAGGCACTGAGTTTGAAGGTAGGCCTTGAAATACATCCACAGGTACACCTCCAATTGACTCAAATTATGTCAATTAGCCTATCAGAAGCTTCTATAGCCATAACATCATTTTATGGAATTTTGCAAGCTGTTTAAAGGCACAGTCAACTTAGTGTATGTAAACTTCTGACCCACTGGAATTGTGATACAGTGAATTATAAGTGAAATAATGACTTGTGTCATGCACAAAGTAGATTTCCTAACCGACTTTCCAAAACTATAGTTTGTTAACAAGACATTTGTAGAGTGGTTGAAAAGTTAACGACTCCAACCTAAGTGTATGTAAACGTCCGACTTCAACTGTATATACCCCAAAAATATATGGGGGATTAGAAATGATGCAGACAATTACATTGATGGAAGCTACAATCTATCTGCAATATTAAAGCTGATCCAGCACCTAAATTTGCTTTAAAAAAAATAAAAGCTACAGTAGCCTATGTGAATAATATGAATATCAAGTAATAGGCCGGAAATTTCCCATAAAGCTTTGAGACAAGAAGACATTCTGAATGCATTCATGTACAAGAAAAGCTGTGCAAGTTAGGCCTGACTGTTAACACAAGTGCCTTGTTTTAATAGTCCCTACTTACCTGTTAATATATTGTTTTCATAAAGAGGAATTTTAAGAGGGAGAGCATTTAAAAGCAGACATCTGTTGTTTATGTTATTCAAGCCTGGCGTGTGATCCAAGGTATTTGGCTGTAGATGGAGGATGACTGGGCGTGTGGCGCTAGATTCCACTCTCTGACACCCCAGGCACATTCACATACAGTACTTCTTATTTTACCACAGATAACAACTGAGCAAATGAAAAAGTCTGGTGATGCAGGGTGAGCATGTGACTTGGGCTTATTAAGATATTGATCAAGTACAGGTGGGATAGTTAGGGTGATGCAGCTGGCAAAGAGGAAACCAGAATTTGAGTATAAAAGGCCAAAGGGTGTGGTGGATGCTTGGACAGAGACGATTATGTAGCAAACTACAATCATATCATTATGAGTGAATATGAGTGTATCGTTGTAGGATATTTTAAATGAGATCTCATGCCAAAACAAGTCAGAGTTTTGGAGCTGTTCCATTGAACATAGAAATAAAGGCATTTCAAATACTATGAACATTTCCTTGTTTTTTCTATGAAATCATTCTGATGTGTGAATTTCCC
Source organism: Salmo trutta (assembly GCF_901001165.1). NCBI lineage: Eukaryota > Metazoa > Chordata > Actinopteri > Salmoniformes > Salmonidae > Salmo > Salmo trutta. The sequence goes on along the minus strand of NC_042961.1, from coordinate 27,316,889 downwards.
CCCTGTATCTGAAACAACCAACATGTGACGATGCCAGACAGAAAGATGGGACTCACCCTCCTTCACTCTCAGCCCCCTCCTCTGAGCTTTGGCCTTCAGCTCTGGCTACTCTCCTCCTGCGTGTGGGTATAGTGCGGTTTGGTGGACCTGCCCTGATGCGAGCCACGCCCCCCTCGGCCCCGCGTCCTCTCAGCTCATCCCTCACGTGGTCCTGCAGCTTTGGGATGGCACTCTTTAGCGCCCGCACCTCATCTTTCAGTTCTGACACACACTGGATCAGGGCTCCGAGACGATCTAGAACCTCAGCCTGACCCAGCATTCCCCCAACCACCATACTGGCTCCAGCCGCCCGCTGGTCGTTACTGCTGAGGTACTGCTCACTGTGTCCACTCTGTGGCATGGCCCTCCGGCTGTTGTACAATGCCACGGCACCCAGGCTGAGGCCAGCCGCTCCAGCCAACACACCCAGGACCAGAACCTTGTTGTCTGATGACTGGGCCATCGTGCCAACCTGGAGAGAATGAGGAGGAATGAAAATGACGCATATTAATAATGAATTTGCTCTGTTGTGCAGGGACAACTTCTGATTTTAGGAATTGTTTACTTGAGTATCCCGCAGCAGAGAAAGCAGCATTGCAAAAAGTTCATCAGAGTTGACTGAGCAAGGAGCTGAGTTGGTCGGCCCTTAGCTCTTGTTACTTGTAGAGTTTGACCTCTTTGATCTTAACCCAATCTGCACCTCATTTCTAATCATTAACACATCCAATGTCCATTTCCTACCAGTCTACATGACAACTGATTTGATAGTTCCTGTCACACGAGCAGCTAAATTGTCTGTGCCTATTAAATAATACAATTTAGGCCATTTGGCTAAGCTCTTAACTGTTTCCACAAACACTGCGCAAAGACCTGCGGTCAAGGCCTACAGATAATGGGGACCTCAAGCCCATTAAGGACACTTAATCAACAGACAAATCAGGGCATTGTTTAGGACAGTATAGTAAGATAATTGATTGGGTTAGCTGTCAAATGTGGAGAGCCTCAGCTGAAAAGTCAAGCAAACTAGTTTGAGGTATAGAAATGTAGCAAAATAAAAAGCCACTTAACTTCTGAAATCCACCAGCCAGTGACAGTTTGAGAAAGTGACCTAGTGACTAGTAGCAAGCTGTCAAGATAAAGCTGGCAACGTCATGGGGAGGGATTAGTCACTCTCCTGTTGGGTCCTCCCATTCAACTCAGTGTTAGACTAGCTAGTTACGTTTCCACGAAGGACTAACGTTAACAGGATTAGTTAGCTAGCTAACACTTGAACCAGTACCTGGGTTTGAAGAGACAAGATCTCATCTGACGCCCAGGGATCCTGCAATTCAAAGTCCCATCAACCAGCTCTGCAAACGTTATGTCAAAATACGTTCGGTACTCACCAGAATATTGAGTTTTGCAGAGCAACTATCGTCAATACCGCCGTTCCATACGGGATGTAGTTCCAAAAAAAAGGTCTAAATAAAATTAAATCAATGACCTTTCGGGATTGTGGAACATAGATTTGGCGCATGCGCACTTGGTCAAAAACAATAATTTTAATTTAGACCTTTTTTGGAAGTAACGGCAGTAATGACAATAGATGCTCGGCGAAAGTCTATATTTTGGTGAGTACCGGTCGTATTTTCACGTCATAACGTTTGCAGAGCTGAATTTAAGGATCCTGGATCTCGTCTCCTCAAGCCTACTGGTTCAGCTAACACTCAAGCTAGTCAGTTAGCGAGACAGAATAATGTCAAAGAAAGGGCATGTAATGGCATGGACAGAGCCACCTAGCTTGCGAACTAATGCCTGGCAATGGTGTTGACGATGTGTTGTTTACTATAACTACACAGAGAAAATAGATCGCTAGCCTAAGTAGCTTTAGCTCAACATTAAGCAGTGTATTTGAGTGTGGCACCCTTATGCTATCGCATAGTTGTGGACTTGACTATAGTTAAATGTAAAACACTTTAATTAATTAAGGTTCAATAAAATAATATTAAACAAAAAAAAAAGGTAGAAATTGTAGCTGTCATTGACCTTACTGCGGAGAAGCGAGCAGTCTCTGTACACCTGTAGTTTGAGTATTATTTATGTGCAACAACCAAATATTCCGTCGTATCAGGAGAGGTTGATACACCATCGAAATGTTCCGACCTCAACCGCAATGACTGTGTGTCAGTTTACCGATCAAGGTAGGGTGATATGGTGATACTTTTTAACGCATCAAACCTGTTGACGATTATTGCATTTGCAATGGAACAAAGTAACACCCTGAAAACCGTACTACATGTGTTCCTCTACAATTCAGATAGAAGCGAGCAGCCACACCATTTTTATTATTGTTCACTACCCATCACGGACGATTGTGATACAGCCGGGGATCGAGGAATCGAACCAGGGTCTGTAGTGACGCCTCTAGTACTGAGATGCAGTGCCTTAGGCCACTGTGCCAATTCTGTAAAAAAAAACATTGATTGGGTAGTCATTGGGAGTAAGCTATCGCTGATATTAAATGTGTTTATATTTAGCTGTCTGCTATATACATTTTCTGGATATTATTAACCCCAGATATCTCAAATAATGATTGTATCATGTCATTCAACCCACTGGACAGTGGGCACAGATGCCAGTTCAACGTCTAGTTTTGATTGAGTTACCAACTAACTTGAATTAAACTTAAAATCAACCAAACATTTCCCCATCTCATTGGAATTTGTTGAAAAGTTTGTTGAAAAAAATACTAAATTCCCCTACATTGATGACTTTTTGAAAATCCAATCCATTTTCCACAGAACATCATCACATTGAATTATTTTTGTTTAAATGACGTGGAAACCTTGATTCAACCAGTTTTTGCTCAGTGGGAAGGGTCCATGTGGCGTTTAAACTAACAATAATATTGTGGTCTTTGATCCTACAATGATGGACTACTGCATTTCCAAAACATTTCAGAGGTTGAGGTTTAAAGATCTGCTGGAAAACAGAGACTGTCATGTAATAGATTTGAGCAAAAGACTAATCCAGCGGCTCAACTGAACGGCCAAAGTACACTCCAACAACAACAACCCCCATGTACCTCTGTGTTAACTAGGTTGAATACCAGACTGCACCCTGAGAACAGTCAATGAGATCAGTCTCTGAATCCATTGACAAATCAGTGTAATATTATGTTAATGAAAATAGCATTTGTACAGAATAAAGTTATTTCAGAATATAGGTTCAAGGAAGCCTACAGCTGAAATTCCGTAATCACAAAAATCAGTCCCCATTAGGCCATGCTTTTTTTATGTTATTGATCAACTTGAAAAACACCCCTTATTCATTTAAACTGGATAAGAAGATGAATACATTGCAAAAAACAATGGCAACTCACCTCCAAAAGGGATTTTTGTCTCTCTGTGGGAGCTGTTCTCACACTGTGCCCAGACAGAGTGTGTACGAGGGAGGATCACAAATGCACTTAATCTGATCAACTTTGAACCTGCAGTCAGTTCAAGCGGCGCTGTCCTCGTCAGCTTTTCCTTTCAGGGTTATAAAAGGGTGTTTAATTTCTACCTTTATTTAACTAGGCAAGTCAGTTAAGAATAAATTCTGATTTTCAATTACGGCATAGGGTTAACGGTGGGTTCTGCCCCTGCCTTGTTCAGAATGACTGATTTTAGTTTTTTGTTAACAGATTTTTTGTCAGCTCGGGGATTCGATCTTGCAACCATTCGGTTACAAGTCCGATGCTCCAACCACTAGGCTACCTATGCGGTGCTATAGTAGTAAAATTGAAATGTTGGTATTTCAAACAGATTCTGTACAGTAGGAACATTATGTACTGTGAAACATTGGAGACAACAGAGTGGTAGGATCAGATTGTAAAAAGTGTAGTATTTAAAAATAAAAAAAAATGATATATATATTTGGTGCAAAATAGCCCACACGATTGTTCTTTGTCTGTCACAACATCACTTCAGTTTGCTTATCTCCTGGATAATCTGCCCACCATATTTACATTTCACCTGCACCACGGTAATGCTGCTACAGGGCTCAAAGTACTCATTGGAAGATTTCAATCAAGCCCCTTTAAAATTATACTTACATAATAGATACAGATACACAATTGCCTGTCTCAATTTGATGACTTAACCTTTTTTTTAAATAATTTGAATAACATGGATTTCATAACCATAACCTTGAAAGATAATGTGCTTTGTTTAACCAACCCAAAATGATTTTGGAGGTTGTGTGATTCTACAGAAGTGGTGCAAATTGCAATCCCACCCCAACAAAAACTTTATGAAATAACCTTCCCCAGATGCATGCCTATTTAAAAAAAACAGTTAAGTCTCTTAATTAGGACATGTATTTACATACTAGGTTCTAATTCAATCCAAGGCAATAACAAATATATATTTTAATTAATATAGTACAAAGTCATTGTTTATACATCTATTTTTATTGAGAGGTGTGTGTTCGAAACCCTAACTCTTCATGTTAATAAAAGATAAATAAAGCAATTCATGATTTTTGAAGAAAAAATAAAATGCATTATTATTTCAATTGATCATCTTGAGTTGTTCTATTATTACATTGAAAGATACTGATCTATTTAGTAATTTTGTATATCTTTCAAACATCTTTCTCCAAAAAATGCTGTCACACCTTTTGATGTCATTACCGAAACGCACACATTAAAAGACGATAGAATGAATGTGCCTTAAGCCACACCCTTACAAATGTCACCAGGTAATGGGATTGTACCCCTTTCCAGCATGGCTATATGGTGAGTAGTCTGTCTGCAAACATTTTGGAGAAAATTAGTGAACAATTTGGTAAATCTTCATATATTTTTAAGAACTGTCACTACCGAACATTTAATATATCAAGAATATGTCGAAATTGGTGAAGTGAAAACAATATATATATATATAATTAAAAAACGGAAAAGTGGTGCGTGCATATGTATTCACCCCCTTTGCTATGAAGCCCCTAAATAAGATCTGGTGCAACCAATTACTTTCAGAAGTCACATAATTAGTTAAATAATGTCCCACTGTGTGCAATCTAAGTGTCACATGATCTGTCACATGATCTCAGTATATATACACCTGTTCTGAAAGGCCCCAGAGTCTGCAACACCACTTAGCAAGGGGCACCACCAAGCAAGCGGCACCATGAAGACCAAGGAGCTCTCCAAACAGGTCAGGGACAAAGTTGTGTAGAAGTACAGATCAGGGTTGGGTTATGAAAAAATATCAGAAACTTTGAACATCCCATGGAGCACCATTAAATCCATTATTAAAAAATGTAAAGAATATGGCACCACAACAAACCTGCCAAGAGAGGGCCGCCCACCAAAACTCATGGACCAGGCAAAGAGGGCATTAATCAGAGGCAACAAAGAGACCAAAGATAACCCTGAAGGACCTGCAAAGCTCCACAGCAGAGATTGGAGTATCTGTCCATAGGACCACTTTAACTTCTCTAGGGTAGGGGGCAGTATTTTGACGTCCGGATGAAAGGCGTGCCCGTAGTAAACTGCCTGCTACTCAGGCTCAGAATGTGGGATATGCATTATCAGCAGATTTGGATAGAAAACACTCTGAAGTTTCTAAAACTGTTTGAATGATGTCTGTGAGTATAACAGAACTCATATGGCAGGCAAAAACCTGAGAAACATCCAACCAGGAAGTGTGGAAATCTGAGGTTTGTAGTTTTTCAAGTGATTGCCTATACAGTATGCAGTGACTTAGGGTTCATTTTGCACTTCCTAAGGCTTCCACTAGATGTCAACAGTCTTTAGAAAGGTGTTTCATGCTTCTACTGTTACTGGGGAGAGAATAAGAGCTGACTATGGAATCCAAGATGGCGTAGCATTCAGACGTCTTTGTCCTTCGTCCTGTCGTGTCCCATGTATATATATTTGTATATATTTTTTCTTCGCATATCTTTTTATATTTTTCTAACCCCTTACTTCAAAATACTCTCCTGCAACCCGCCTCACCCAATGTGGTGTGGACCTGCTTTTTCTGTAAAGTATTTTTCTCTACCTCTATTACTGAAATCTCCAACATAAGCTAGCCAGCTAACGGTAATCAGCTAACCGTTAGCTCGGAAAGCTCTCGCCAGTTTGTACAACGCGATGCAACCGGAGCATACCGGACCTATTTTTCTCTCCATATCCCCGGATTCCTACCGCAAGCTCTGAACCTTCTCACCTTCCGACCTTCACAGCTAACGTCCCCTGAATGCTAGCTGTCTAGAGCACAACGGACTGTTAGCTTAACGAGGCCCATTGAATATATTCCGAAGCTACTAGCTAGCAGTCAGCTATCCTTTGCTAGCGGTCATCAGCTACCTTCATCCCGGACAACCCTCGGCAGTCTGTACAGCGCGACTCAAACCAGAGCTAGTCGGACTTATTCTTCTCCATATTTCCGGGTTCCTACCGCAAGCTCTGAACCAATTTTTTCAATTTTTTATTATTATATATATATTTTTTTCCACCTAGAATTATAGCAGCTAATGTCCCCTGAACGCACAGCCGCTAATCCGCGGCCTGCTAGCTATCTAAAGCACATTGGACTGCTGGCTTAAGAGGCCCTTCAGACATATTTCTTTGGCCACTATACATATTTTGCAAATTGGCCTTGTTTACCACACGGAGCCCTGCTGATCCGTCCGCTGATGTAACTGCACGAGAAGGCCACAACAGACTTTCCTCCGTTGCCTCGCCCCTCTAAGGCCTTTCTGTTAGCCTGCTAGCCCGCCGCTAGCTGCCTGAAGCCACGCACTGGAATCTTATGATCACCCGGCTACGCATGCCTCTCCCTAACGTCACCATGCCTTGTCCATTGCTGTTGGTTTGTAACTATTGTTTTATTTCACTGTAGAGCCTCTAGCACTGCTCAAAACGCCTCGGCTAACAATTTAGTTCCACCTCCCACATACGCAGTGACATCACCTGGTTTAAATGCTATTTCTAGAGACAATATCTCTTTCATTATCACTATATGTACAGGTTTACCCCGACTGTATTCACATCCTACTATACCTTTGTCTGTACATTATGCCTTGAATATATTCTACCGTGCCCAGAAATCTGCTCCTTTTACTCTCTGTTCTGAATGTGCTAGACGTCCAGTTCTGTTAGCCTTTAGCCATACCCTAATCCTAGTCCTCCTCTGTTCCTCTGGTGATGTAGAGGTTAATCCAGGCCCTGCAGTGTCTAGCTCCACTCCCATCCCCCAGGCTCTCATTTGTTGACTTCTGCAACCGTAAAAGCCTTGGTTTCATGCATGTTAACATTAGAAGCCTCCTCCCTAAGTTTGTTTTATTCACTGCCCTAGCACACTCCACCAATCTGGATGTCCTAGCCGTGTCTGAATCCTGGCTTAGGAAGACCACTAAAAACCTTGAAATTTCCATCCCTAACTATAACATTTTCCGACAAGATAGAACTGCCAAAGGGGGCGGTGTTGCAATCTACTGCAAAGATAACCTGCAGAGTTCTGTACCCAAACAATTCAAGCTCCTACTTCAAAAAATTCACCTTTCCAGAAACAAGTCTCTCACCGTTGCCGCTTGCTATAGACCACCCTCTGCCCCCAGTTGTGCCCTCGACACCATATGTGATTTGATTGCCCCCATCTATCTTCTGAGCTCGTGCTGCTAGGTGATCTAAACTGGGACATGCTTAATTAACACCCCGGCCATCCTACAATCTAAGCTTGATGCCCTCAACCTCACACAACTTATCAATGAACCTACCAGATATAACCCCAAATCCGTAAACACGGGCACCCTCATAGATATCATCCTAACTAACTCGCCCTTGAAATACACCTCTGCTGTTTTCAACCAAGATCTCAGCGATCACTGCCTCATTGCCTGCATCCGTAATGGGTCTGCGATCAAACGACCACACCTCATCACTGTCAAACGCTCCCTAAAACACTTCTGCGAGCAGGCCTTTCTAATCAAATTGTTGCAACCCCTATTACTAGCCTGTTCAACCTCTCTTTCGTATCATCTGAGATTCCCAAAGATTGGACAGCTGCCGCGGTCATCCCCCTCTTCAAAGGGGGTGACACTCTAGACCCAAACTGCTACAGACCTACATCTATCTATCCTACCCTGCATCTCTAAGGTCTTCGAAAGCCAAGTTAACAAATAGATTACAGACCATTTTGAATCACACCGTACCTTTTCCGCTATGCAATCTGGTTTCAGAGCCGGTCATGGGTGCACCTCAGCCATGCTCAAGGTCCTTAACGATATCATAACCGCCATCGATAAGAGACATTACTGTGCAGCTGTATTCATCGATCTGGCCAAGGCTTTCCACTCTGTCAATCACCACATTCTTATTGGCAGACTCAACAGCCTTGGTTTCTCAAATGATTGCCTCACCTGGTTTACCAACTACTTCTCTGATAGAGTTCAGTGTGTCAAATCGGAGGGCCTGTTGTCCGGACCTCTGGCAGTCTCTATGGGGGTGCCACAGGGTTCAATTCTTGGGCCGACTCTTTTCTTGGCCTCCAACTTCTCTTAAACGCAAATAAAACTAAATGCATGCTATTCAACCGATCATTGCCCACACCTGCCCGCCCTTCCAGCATCACTACTCTGGACGGCTCTGACTTAGAATACGTGGATAACTACAAATACCTGGGTGTCTGGCTAGACTGTAAACTCTCCTTCCAGACTCATATTCAGCATCTCCAATCCAAAATTAAATCTAGAATTGGCTTCCTATTTCGCAACAAAGCATACTTCACTCATGCTGCCAAACATACCCTCGTAAAACTGACCATCCTACCGATCCTCGACTTCGGCGATGTCATCTATAAAATAGCCTCCAACACTCTACTCAACAAACTGGAGGCAGTCTATCACACTGCCATCCTTTTTTTCACCAAAGCCCCATACACTACCCACCATTGCGACCTATACGCTCTCGTTGGCTGGCCCTCACTTCATACTCGTCGCCAAACCCACTGGCTACAGGTTATCTACAAGTCTCTGCTAGGTAAAGCCCCGCCTTATCTCAGCTCGCTGGTCACCATAGCAGCACCCACTTGTAGCACGCGCTCCAGCAGATATATCTCACTGGTCACCCCCAAAGCCAATTCCTCCTTTGGTCGCCTTAAAACTCAACAAGTGGACTGCCTGAGGCCAATGAGGTGTTTACTGCGCGGTCACGTAGGCGCGCCGTTCCTTCTTTTTCCTCTGTAATGAATACGCTATTGTCTGGTTGGAATATTATCGAATATTTATGATTAAAAGACCCTAAGGATTGATTGTAAACATCGTTTGACATGTTTCTACGAACGGTAATGGAACTTTTTGACTTTTCGTCTAGGGTTTGCGCTCACGCATTGTGTCTTTGGAATAGTGATCTGAACGCGCAAATAAAACGGAGGTATTTGGACATAAATATGGAGTTTATCGAACATAACAAACATTTCTTGTGGGAGTCCTGGGAGTGCATTCTGACGAAGATCAGTAAAGTTAAGTGAAAATTTATAATACTATTTCTGAGTTTTGTTGACTCCAGAACTTCGCAGGTAACTGTATAGCTTGCTTTGATGGCTGAGCTCTGTACTCAGAATATTGAACAATGTGCTTTCACCGTAAAGCTATTTTGAAATCTGACACAGCGGTTGCATTAAGGAGAATTGTATCTATAATTCTTTCAATAACTGTTGTAAATTTTATCAACGTTTATGATGAGTATTTTTGTAAATTGATGTGCTCATTCACCGGAAGTTTTGGAGGCAAAACATTTTCTGAACATCACGCGCCAATGTAAAATGGCGTTTTTGGATATAAATGTGAACTTTATCGAACAAAACATACATGTATTGTGTAACGTTGAGTCCTGGGAGTGTCATCTGATGAAGATCGTCAAAGGTTAGTGATTAATTTTAGCTGTATTTTTGTGACGCCTCTCCTTGCGTGGAAAATGGCTGTGTGGTTTTTCTTGTCTCAGCGCTGTCCTAACATAATCTAATGTTATGCTTTCGCCGTAAAGCTTTTTTGAAATCGGACAATGTGTTTGGATTAACGAGAAGTGTATCTTTAAAATGGGGTATAATAGTTGTATGTTTGAGAAATTTGAATTATGAGATTTTGTTGTTTTGAATTTGCCGCCCTGCTATTTCACTGGCTGTTGAATAGTGTGTTCCGCGGGTGGGACGCTAGCGTCCCACATACCCCAGAGAGGTTAAGCCATACACTCCACAGAGCTGGGCTTTACGGAAGAGTGGCCAGAAAAAAAGCCATTGCTTAAAGAAAAAAAATAAGCAAACCCATTTGGTGTTCGCCAAAAGGCATGTGGAGACTCCCCAAACATATGGAAGAAGGTACTCTGGTCAGATGAGAATACAATTGAGATTTTTGGCCATCAAGGAAAATGTCTGGCGCAAACCCAACACCTCTCATCACCCCGAGAACAACATCCCCACAGTGAAGCATGGTGGTGGCAACACCATGCTGTGGGGATGTTTTTCATCGGCAGGGACTGGGAAACTGGTCAGAATTGAAGGAATGATGGATGGTGCTAAATACAGGGAAATTCTTGAGGGAAACCTGTTTCAGTCTTCCGGAGATTTGAGACTGGGACGGAGGTTCACCTTCCAGCAGGACAATGACCCTAAGCATACTGCTAAATGAACACTTGAGTGGTTTAAGGGAAAACATTTAAATGTCTTGGAATGGCCTAGTCAAAGGCCAGACCTCAATCCAATTGAGAATCTGTGGTATGTCTTAAAGATTGCTGTACAACAGTGGAACCCATCCAACTTGAAGGAGCTGGAGCAGTTTTGCCATGAAGAATGGGCAAAAATCCCAGTGGCTAGATGTGCCAAGCTTATAGAGACATACCCCAGGAGAATTCAGCTGTAATTGCTGCAAAAGGTGGCTCTACAAAGTATTGACTTGGTATAGTGAGTAGTTATGCATGCTGAAGTTTTCTGTTTTTTTTGTCTTGTTTGTTTCACAATAAAAACTATTTTGCATCTTCAAAGTGGTAGGCATATTGTGTAAATCAAATGATACAAACCCCCCAAAAAAATCAATTTTAATTCCCGGTTTTAAGGCAACAAAATAGGAAAAATGCCAAGGGATTGAATACTTTCACAAGCCACTGTACATTTGTCCAAATTAAAGAGATCCAGTCATGTGTTAGCTATGGAGATTCTTTTAAAGTAAAAAGAGTCAAAATGATCCAAACCAAAACGGTCACAACCGAAACAATTGACAGCAAAGAGATATATATATATATATATATATATATATATATATATAGTGGTCTCATCTTTCTATCTGTGCCATTATGGCGTCTGTAACAGCTCGGCAGCACCATTGAGGCTATCTCCATTTAAAAGTTGCATGCGCCTTGCTCTAACAACTGAGCTTATCATGTGGGTAGTGGACAAGTGCACACTTCAGGAAAAAGTGTAGCTATTGAGATGCATAGCCAGCAGGGAGGCTCAAACCCTTCAAGAGCCCAATCTATTTGGCCATAACATAGACGTGTATAATGTCCTGGACTGTAACGTACTGTGTGCTACTGAACTATACTGTACTGTACAATAATATAAATTTATTGGTCAGGTACACAGATTTGCATATGTTATTGCAGGTACAGCGAAAATGCTTTTGTTTGTAGTTCCAAAAGTGCCTTAATATGTAGCAATACAAACAATAGACACATATTCCAAAAAGTAAAAAGAAAGAAATGCCCACCCAGTTGACTACTTTTAAATGGTGGAAGCCCTCAATGGCAATGTCTATACTAAAAATGAGTTGTATCCATCTAGAGTCCTCCATTTATCTCTATGATTGATAACGAAACACCTGTTATTTTGTCAAAATAAAATAGGTAATGTGATAATTTAAACATCAAACAACATGATTAATTAGATGCATAAGTAAATCAATCAACAAGTTTCAGAATCATACAATCAACATTGAACATTTTACAGAGAACAATAGAGATGAACAACGTAGTAAAAACATGGATTTTTAACACTTTTTAAAATATATAATTTGGAATGCAAATACAATTTCTCCAAGTATTCTGTAATAGAAGGTTCATCAAAATGATCACTACTGTGCATGGTTCTCCTTTTATTGCAACTGTTCCGGTGAGGAATTCAGGTAAATATTTCAAATATGCTATACAAACAAAGTGTGTGAGTAGTATACTGTGTACAGTGCCTTCAGAAAGTATTCATACCCCTTGACTTATTCTACATTTTGTTGTGTTAAAGGCTGAATTAAAAATGGATCAAAAATAAAACAATTCCCCCATCTACACATTTAGAAATGTTTGCAAATTATTTTCCTTGTCACGTCCCTCGTATTCTCCCTCATCGGAAGATATGTCGAAATCACTCGATGACCAATACGCAGCGGGTTGACTGTTCCACATCATATTTATTATAGATGGAAACGACAAAACAAAATAAACACGCAAAGGAGAAAGGTGACAGTTTCACAGGTGAAACGAAACACAGTGCAAAATACAATTACCCACAAACACACAGACAAACACACCCTACTAATATAGGACTCCCAATCAAAGGCAACTCAACACACCTGCCTTCAATTGAGAGTCCAGCACCCAACCTACACATAGAAAACCTAACCTAGAACCTAAACCAACACTCACAACCCCACTATCCCATAACCAAACATAACTCTGCCACTTCCTGACCAAATATAATACAAAAATACCTAAGTATATGGTCAGGACGTGACATTACCCCCCCCTAAAGGTGCATACACTGAATGCACCAAACCAACAGAAAAAAAACCAACACACAATTAACCCCCTAACTAAAGGGAGGGAAGGGAGGGTGGCTGCCGTCAACGACGGCACAGTGCTACACCCCCCCTCTCCAACCCACCTATATTGGAGGTGGCTCCAGTTCTGGCCTACTGTCCTCCAGACCGTAGACAGACCTGTTGGGCTTAGGACAGTAGGCAGACTTCTTTGGTTCTGGGTCGTGGGCCGACTCCTTCGGTCCCAGGCTGTAAGCAGACTCCTTCGGTTCTGGGTTGTAGGCAGAATCATCACAGTCATAGTTAATCAACTTTACTTTAGAATTGTGACCAGACCCACCCGGTTCTGGGTCACAGGCAGCTCCCCTCAGTCCCGGGTCGCAAGCTGTTGTCGGATACTCTGGTCAGCACCCGGTGTCAGATCCTCTGGGTCGCACCCCGGTGTCGGATCCTCTGGGCCGTACACCGGTGTCGGATCCTCTGGACCGCACCCTGGTGTCCCTGGCAGTTCCGGCGAGGCGGGCCACTCTGGCGGTTCCGGCGAGGCGGGCCACTCTGGCGGGTCCGGCGAGGCGGGCCACTCTGGCGGGTCCGGCGAGGCGGGCCACTCTGGCGGGTCCGGCGAGGCGGGCCACTCTGGTGGGTCCGGCGAGGCGGGCCACTCAGGCGTCGGATCCTCTGGGCTGCACACTGGTGTGGGATCCTCTGGACGGGGCCCAGTCTCCGTACTCTCGAGGCTGGACTGACGCTCTGGAAGCTTGGTGCGTGGAGCCGGTACAGGTCGTGCCAGACTGGAGGCACGCACTTCCGGGTCAGCACGAGAGGCGGGAACTGGCAAGACTGGGCCATGGAGACGCACAGGTGGTCTTGATCGCACCGCCTGCACAACCCGTCCTGGCTGGATGGAACTAGTAGCCCTGTACGAGCGGGGTGCTGGTACAGGGCGAACTGGGCTGTGCAGGGGCTAGACAGTTACCGTGCGTAGAGCGGGTGTAGGGTAGCCTGGTCCTAGGAGGCGTACCGGCGGCCAGACGCGCTGCGCTGGCATCCTCCTACCAGGCTGGATGCCCACTCTAGCACGGCATCTGCGCGGGGCTGGAATAGCTCGCACGGGACTGTGCGAGCGTATGGGCGAGATCGTGCGCACTTCTGCAAACTTCGGCGCCCTCAACTCCATACTTCTCTCCATGTAAGCACGGGTAGTTGGCTTCTGGCTTTTCCTTGCCCTAGCCAATCTACCCGTGTGCCCCCCCAAAAATAATTATTGGGGGTGCCTCTCGTGCTCCTCCACAAGCGCGTTCATGGCCTCAAAACGCCTCCTCTCCGCCTTGGCTGCCTCAATCTCCGCCGGAGGGAGACGGTATTCCCCAGCCTGATGCCAGGGTCCGGCCCCGTCCAGAATCTCCTCCCAAGTCCATCTCTCACCATAATCCATATACTCAGTGTGCAGCTCCTTCCCCCGCTGCTTGGTCTTGGTTTGGTGGGTATTTCTGTCCCGTTCCTCGTATTCTCCCTCATCGGAAGATATGTCGAAATCACTCGATGACCAATACGGGTTGACTGTTCCACATCATATTTATTATAGATGGAAACGACAAAACAAAATAAACACGCAAAGGAGAAAGGTGACAGTTTCACAGGTGAAACGAAACACAGTGCAAAATACAATTACCCACAAACACACAGACAAACACACCCTACTAATATAGGACTCCCAATCAAAGGCAACTCAACACACCTGCCTTCAATTGAGAGTCCAGCACCCAACCTACACATAGAAAACCTAACCTAGAACCTAAACCAACACTCACAACCCCACTATACCATAACCAAACATAACTCTGCCACTTCCTGACCAAATATAATACAAAAATACCTAAGTATATGGTCAGGACGTGACATTCCTTCACTCTGCGGTCCAACTCATCCCAAACCATCTCAATAACCCTTACACAGGCTGGAGGTGTGTTGGGTCATTGTCCTGTTGAAAAAAAACGATAGTCCCACTAAGCGCAAACCAGATTGGATGGTGTATCGCTGCAGAATGCTGTGGTAGCCATGCTGGTTAAGTGTGCCTTGAATTCTAAATAAATCACAGACAGTGTCACCAGCAAAGCACCACCACACCATCACACCTCCTCTTCCATGCTTCACGGTGGGAACCACACATGTGGAGATCATCCGTTCACCCACTCTGCATTTCACAAAGACACGGCGGTTGGAACAAAAAAAAATCAGATTAGGACTCATCAGACCAAAAGACAGATTTCCACCAGTCTAATGTCCATTGCTTGTGTTTCTTGGCCCAAGCAAGTCTCTTATTCTTATTGGTGTCCTTTTAGTAGTGTTTTCTGTGCAGAAATTTGACCATGAAGGCATGAACAGTTGATGTTGAGATGTCTGTTATTTGAACTCTGTGAAGCATTTATTTGGCATTCAATTTCTGAGGCTGGTAACTCTAATGAACTTACCCTCTGCAGCAGGGGTAACTCTTGCTCTTCCTTTCCTGTGGCAGTCAGTTTCAGTCAGTTTCATCTTAGCGCTTGATGGTTTTTGCGACTGCACTTGAAGGAACTTCCAAAGTTCTTGAAATGTTCCGTATTGACTGACCTTCATGTCTTAAAGTAATGATGGACTGTCATTTCGCTTTGCTTATTTGAGCTGTTTTTGCCATAATATGGACTTGCTCTTTCACCAAATAGGGATATCTTCTGTCTACCACCCCAACCGTGTCACAACGCAACTGAATGTCTCAAACGCATTAAGAAGGAAAGAAATTCCACAAATTAACTTTTAACAGGGCACACCTGTTAATTGAAATGCATTCCAGGTGACTACCTCATGAAGCTGGTTGATTGAAGGTCAAGAGTGTGCAAAGCTGTCATCAAACATAGTTTGGATGTCTTCACTATTATTCTACAATTTAAAAATAAAGAAAAACCCGGGAATGAATAGCAAGGTGTATCCCAACTTTTGACTGGTACAGTACTGTAAGTATTCATACCCATTTGCTATGGCACTCCAAATTGAACTCCGGTGCATCCAATTTCCTTTGATCATCCTTGAGATGTCACTATGACTTGACTGGAGTCCACCTGTGGCCATTTCAATTGTTTGGACATGATTTACAATTGTCTTTCTATCGTAAATCGGTTCACTACTCGAGACTTTGATCAACAGTGTACACTAGTGGCACCCGCTGGGAAAAATAATTTAGAGCATTATTATTAGCAGTATTATTATAGATGTCCCACACCCCATAGCGCATTCGCAGCATAGCTTTTTTGTCTTCTACCAAACCATTACCTAACCAATCAGGTGGTTGTTCGACGAAACAAAGCTTCAGACATCATTGATTACGTGCTTCTGATAAAATGATACAGGCATCAGCACACTGCTTCAGAGTACACTGCTTAGCGATTTCCACGCATGGCTCGGAGCTCAGGTATCAAATGTAACATCACTAGTAGATCTCCGAGAATTGTGATGAGGAATATGTCTGGGTAAGGGGATTAAGCTGCCCGTCCGACCAAATTGAGCAACCGGGCAAGAAGAACCATGGTCAGGGAGGTGACCAAGAATCCAATGACCACTCTGACAGAACTACAGACTTCCTTGGCTGAGATGGGAGAACCTGCCAAAAGGACAATGATCTCTACAGCACTTCAACAATCTTGGCTTTATGGGAGAGTGGCCAGATGGAAGTCACCCCTGAATAAAAGGCACGACAGGCACGCCTGGAGTTTGCAAAAAGACATGTGAAAGACTCTGAGATCGTAAGTCAACAGATTCTGTGGTCTGATGAGACAACAATTGAATTCTTTGGCCTGAATGCAAAGCGCTATATCTGGAGAAAACCAGGCACAGCTCATCACCCGGTTTAACACCATCCCTACCGTGAAGCATGGTGGTGGCAGTATCATGCTAGGGGGATGCTTTTTAAAGGCATGGATTGAGAGACTGGTAAGGATAGAGGAAACAATACATTGACCCAAATACAGGCAAATCCTTGATGAGAACCTACTTCAGAGTGCAAACAACCTTAGACTGGGGCGAAGATTTGCATTTCAACAATGACCCCAAGCATACAGCCAAAGCAATGCTGGAATGGCTTCCGAACAAGAATGTGAAAGTCCTTGAGTGGTCCAGCCAAAGCCCAGACTTGAATCCCATTGAAAATCTGTGGAAAGACTTGACAATTTCTGTTCAACGTTGCTCCCCAAATCCAGATGTGCAAAGCTGATACAGACATACCTAAGATGACTCAAAGCTGTAATTGCTGCCAAACGTGCTTCTACAAAGTATTGACTCATGGTGTGTTTTTTTTCTAAAAACATTATGGGGTATTGTGTGTAGTGAGGAAAATAAATGATTTAATCAGTTTTGAATTCAGGCTGTAACACAACAAAATGTGGAATACGTCAAGGGGTATGATCATTTTCTGAAGGCACTGAACGTCTACCTGATATACACTGCTCAAAAGAATAAAGGGAACACTTAAACAACACAATGTAACTCCAAGTCAATCACACTTCTGTGAAATCAAACTGTCCACTTAGGAAGCAACACTGATTGACAATAAATTTCACATGCTGTTGTGCAAATGGAATAGACAACAGGTGGAAATTATAGGCAATTAGCAAGACACTCCCAATAAAGGAGTGGTTCTGCAGGTGGGGACCACAGACCACTTCTCAGTTCCTATGCTTCCTGGCTGATGTTTTGGTCACTTTTGAATGCTGGTGGTGCTTTCACTCTAGTGGTAGCATGAGACGGAGTCTACAACCCACACAAGTGGCTCAGGTAGTGCAGCTCATCCAGGATGGCACATCAATGCGAGCTGTGGCAAGAAGGATTGCTGTGTCTGTCAGCGTAGTGTCCAGAGCATGGAGGCGCTACCAGGAGACAGGCCAGTACATCAGGAGACGTGGAGGAGGCCGTAGGAGGGCAACAACCCAGCAGCAGGACCGCTACCTCCGCCTTTATGCAAGGAGGAGCAGGAGGACCACTGCCAGAGGCCTGCAAAATGACCTCCAGCAGGCCACAAATGTGCATGTGTCTGCTCAAACGGTCAGAAACAGACTCCATGAGGGCGGTATGAGGGCCCGACGTCCACAGGTGGGGGTTGTGCTTACAGCCCAACACCGTGCAGGACGTTTGGCATTTGCCAGAGAACACTAAGATTGGCAAATTCGCCACTGGTGCCCTGTGCTCTTCACAGATGAAAGCAGGTTCACATTGAGCACATGTGACAGACGTGACAGAGTCTGGAGAAGCCGTGGAGAACGTTCTGCTGCCTGCAACATCCTCCAGCATGACCGGTTTGGCGGTGGGTCAGTCATGGTGTGGGGTGGCATTTCTTTGGGGGGCCGCACAGCCCTCCATGTGCTCGCCAGAGGTAGCCTGACTGCCATTAGGTACCGAGATGAGATCCTCAGACCCCTTGTGAGACCATATGCTGGTGCGGTTGGCCCTGGGTTCCTCCTAATGGAAGACAACGCTAGACCTCATGTGGAAGGCATTGATGCTATGGACTGGCCCGCCCGTTCCCCAGACCTGAATCCAATTGAGCACATCTGGGACATCATGTCTCGCTCCATCCACCAATGCCACGTTGCACCACAGACTGTCCAGGAGTTGGCGGATGCTTTAGTCCAGGTCTGGGAGGAGATCCCTCAGGAGACCATCCGCCACCTCATCAGGAGCATGCCCAGGCGTTGTAGGGAGGTCATACAGGCACGTGGAGGCCACCCACACTACTGAGCCTCATTTTGACTTGTTTTAAGGACATTACATCAAAGTTGGATCAGCCTGTAGTGTGGTTTTCCACTTGAATTTTGAGTGTGACTCCAAATCCAGACCTCCATGGGTTGATAAATTGGATTTCCATTGATTATTTTTGTGTGATTTTGTTGTCAGCACATTCAACTATGTAAAGAAAAAAGTATTTAATAAGATGATTACATTCATTCAGATCTAGGATGTGTTATTTTAGTGTTCCCTTTATTTTTTTTAGCATTTACATTTTACATTTACGTCATTTAGCAGACGCTCTTATCCAGAGCGACTTAAAAAATTGTTGCATTCACCTTAAGATATCCAGTGGAACAACCACTTTACAATAATACATCTATATCTTTTTTTTTGGGGGGGGGGGGTGTAGAAGGATTACTATTTCCTATCCCAGGTATTCCTTAAAGAGGTGGGGTTTCAGGTGTCTACGGAAGGTGGGGATGGACTCCGCTGTCCTTGCGTCGTGAGGGAGCTTGTTCCACCATTGGGGTGCCAGAGCAGCGAACAGTTTTGACTGGGCTGAGCGGGAACTGTGCTTCCGCAGAGGTAGGGGGGCCAGCAGGCCAGAGGTGGATGAACGCAGTGCCCTTGTTTGGGTGTAGGGCCTGATCAGAGCCTGAAGGTACGGAGGTGCCGTTCCCCTCACAGCTCCGTAGGCAAGCACCATGATCTTGTAGCAAATGCGAGCTTCAACTGGAAGACAGTGGAGTGTGCGGAGGAGCGGGGTGATGTGAGAGAACTTGGGAAGGTTGAACACCAGACGGACTGCGACGTTCTGGATGAGTTGTAGGGTTTTAAGGCACAGGCAGGGAGCCCCGCCAACAGGATCGGGCCACGTCTTGATTTTAGCGGAGAACGACAGGGTGTTGTCCAGGCTCACGCCGAGGCTCTTAGCACTCTGGGAGGAGGACACAATGGAGTTGTCCACCGTGATGGCGAGATCATGGAAAGGGCAGTCCTTCCCCGGGAGGAAGAGCAGCTCCGTCTTGCCGAGGTTCAGCTTGAGGTGGTGATCCGTCATCCACACTGATATGTCTGCCAGACATGCAGAGATGCGATTCGCCACCTGGTTATCAGAAGGGGGAAAGGAGAAGATGAACCTCTTACATCTAGACGTTCCACTAGCGGAACACCTGCTCCAATATCCAATGATAGGTGTGGCGCGAATTACAAATTCCTCAAAAATCCATAAACCTCCATTTTTCAAACATATGACTATTTTACACCATTTTAAAGACAAGACTCTCCTTTATCTAACCACACTGTCCGATTACAAAAAGGCTTTACAGCGAAAACAAAACATTAGATTATGTCAGCAGAGTACCCAGCCAGAAATAATCAGACACCCATTTTTCAAGCTAGCATATAATGTCACAAAAAACAAAACCACAGCTAAATGCAGCACTAACCTTTTGATGATCTTCATCAGATGACACTCCTAGGACATTATGTTATACAATACATGCACTTCCGGTGAATTTACTAAATTACTCACGATAAACGTTCACAAAAAACATAACAATTATTTTAAGAATTATAGATACAGAACTCCTTTATGCAATCGCGGTGTCCGATTTTAAAATAGCTTTTCGGTGAAAGCACATTTTGCAATATTCTGAGTAGATAGCCCGGCCATCATGGCTAGCTATTTTGACACCCACCAAGTTTGGTACTCACCAAACTCAGATTACTATAAGAAAAATTGGATTACCTTTGCTGTTCTTCGTCAGAATGCACTCCCAGGACTTCTACTTCAAAAACAAATGTTGGTTTGGTTCCAAATAATCCATAGTTATATCCAAATAGCGGCGTTTTGTTCGTGTGTTCAAGACACTATCCGAAGGGTATTGAAGGGTGACGCGCCCGGTGCGTTTCGTGACAAAAAAATTCAAAATATTCCATTACCGTACTTCGAAGTATGTCAAACGCTGTTTAAAATCAATTTTTATGTGATTTTTCTTGTAAAAAAGCGATAATATTCCGACCGGGACACCCTGTTTTCGTTCAAAGACGAAAAAAATAAAAAATAGAGTCGTCTCATGCACGCACCCCCAGTCTCATTGTTCTCAGATCGACCACTATCCAAATGTGCTACTGTTTTTCAGCCATGGCCTGCAAAGTCATCTTTCAACGTTCTGGCGCCTTCTGAGAGCCTATGGGAGCGTTAGAAAATGTCACGTTACAGCAGAGATCCCCTGTTTTGGATAGAGATGATCAAGAAGGCCAAGAAATAGTCAGAGAGGGCGCTTCCTGTTTGGAATCTTCTCAGGTTTTGGCCTGCCAAATGAGTTCTGTTATACTCACAGACACCATTCAAACAGTTTTAGAAACTTTGGAGTATTTTCTATCCAAAGCGAATAATTATATGCATATTCTAGTTTCTGGGCAGGAGTAATAATCAGATTAAATCGGGTAGGTTTTTTTATTCGGCCGTGAAAATACTGCCCCCTATCCATAACAAGTTAATTGTGTGTCGTCTGCGTAGCAATGATAGGAGAGACCATGTGAGGATATGACAGAGCCAAGTGACTTGGTGTATAGCGAGAATAGGAGAGGGCCTAGAACTGAGCCCTGGGGGACAGCAGTGGTGAGAGCATGTGGTGTGGAGACGGATTCTCGCCACGCCACCTGGTAGGAGCGACCTGTCAGGTAGGACGCAATCCAAGAGTGAGCCGCGCCGGAGATGCCCAACTTGGAGAGGGTGGAGAGGAGGATCTGATGGTTCACAGTATCAAAGGCAGCAGATAGGTCTAGAAGGATGAGAGCAGAGGAGAGAGAGTTTGCTTTAGCAGTGCGGAGAGCCTCCGTGACACAGAGAAGAGCAGTCTCAGTTGAATGACCAGCCTTGAAACCTGACTGATTTGGATCGAGAAGGTCATTCTGAGAGAGATAGCAGGAGAGCTGGCCAAGGACGGCACGTTCAAGAGTTTTGGAGAGAAAAGAAAGAAGGGATACTGGTCTGTAGTTGTTGACATCGGAGGGATCGAGTGTAGGTTTTTTGAGAAGGGGTGCAACTCTCGCTCTCTTGAAGACGGAAGGGACGCAGCCAGCGGTCAAGGATGAGTTGATGAGCGAGGTGAGGTAAGGGAGAAGGTCTCCGGAAATGGTCTGGAGAAGAGAGGAGGGGATAGGGTCAAGCGGGCAGGTTGTTGGGCGGCCGGCCGTCACAAGACGCAAGATTTCATCTGGAGAGAGAGGGGAGAAAGAGGTCAAAGCATAGGGTAGGACAGTGTGAGCAGGACCAGCGGTGTCGTTTGACTTAACAAACGAGGATCGGATGTCGTCGACCTTCTTTTCAAAATGGTTGATGAAGTCATCCGCAGAGCGGGAGGAGGGGGGAGGGGGAGGAGGATTCAGGAGGGAGGAGAAGGTGGCAAAGAGCTTCCTAGGGTTAGAGGCAGATGCTTGGAAGTTAGAGTGGTAGAAATTGGCTTTAGCAGCAGAAACAGAGGAGGAAAATGTAGAGAGGAGGGGGTGAAAAGATGCCAGTTCCGCAGGGAGGCTAGTTTTCCTCCATTTCCGCTCGGCTGCCCGGAGCCCTGTTCTGTGAGCTCACAATGAGTCGTCAAGCCATGGAGCAGTAGGGGAGGACCGAGCCGGTCGGGAGGATAGGGGACATAGAGAGTCAAAGGATGAAGAAAGGGAGGAGAGGAGGGTTGAGGAGGCAGAATCAGGAGATTGGTTGGAGAAGGATTGAGCAGAGGGAAGAGATGATAGGATGGAAGAGGAGAGAGTAGCAGGAGAGAGAGAGTGAAGGTTGCGACGGCGCAATACCATCTGAGTAGGGACAGAGTGAGTAGTGTAGGAGGAGAGCGAGAGGGAAAAGGATGCAAGGTAGTGATCGGAGACTTGGAGGGGAGTTGCAGTGAGATTAGTAGAAGAACAGCATCTAGTGAAGATGAGGTCAAGCGTATTGCCTGCCTTGTGAGTAGGGGGGACGGTGAGAGGGTGAGGTCAAAAGAGGAGAGGAGTGGAAAGAAGGAGGCAGAGAGACATGAGTCAAAGGTAGACGTAGGGAGGTTAAAGTCAGAACTGTGAGGGGTGAGCCATCCTCAGGAAAGGAACTTATCAAAGCGTCAAGCTCATTGATGAACTCTCCAAGGGAACCTGGAGGGCGATAAATGGTAAGGATGTTAAGCTTGAATGGGCTAGTGATTGTGACAGCACGGAATTCAAAGGAGGAGATAGACAGATGGGTCAGGGGAGAAAGAGAGAATGTCCACTTGGGAGAGATGAGGATTCCAGTGCCACCACCCCGCTGACCAGATGCTCTCGGGGTGTGCGAGAACACGTGGTCAGACGAGGAGAGAGCAGTAGGCGTAGCAGTGTTTTCTGTGGTAATCCATGTTTCTGTCAGCGTCAAGAAGTTGAGGGACTGGAGGGTAGCATAGGCTGAGATGAACTCTGCCTTGTTGGCCGCAGACCGGCAGTTCCAGAGGCTGCCGGAGACCTGGAACTCCACGTGGGTCGTGCGCGCTGGGACCACCAGGTTAGAGTGGCAGCGGCCACGCGATGTGAAGCGTTTGTATGGCCTGTGCAGAGAGGAGAGAACAGGGATAGACCGACACATAGTTGAGAGGCTACGCTAATGCAAAGGAGATTGGCATGAAAAATTAACTAAACAACTGGGGAAGCGAGAGAGCAGGGCCTCCCTCACTAACAATTCACTGAAACACTAAAACGCTAAAATATAACTTTTCTAGCTACCACTAGAAATTAAAATTGATGTAAACTACAGTGGTACTACAGTGAGCAGTGTATGTTAGACGTGTGCTGAAAGTTTTGGAAAAATAGAAAACAAATTAGAATTTTTTTACCCTTCCTGGGGTATGCCCAATGCCGTCGGGGGTTCACCAAATACAAATGTGATTCACATTTATACGTATTCTTCACATTTTCAAACAGTCCATTTATATATATTTTTTAAAGGTAAGGTTAAGCTATATATCAATGGAATGAGTGTGAGCATGCTTTCTCCCAAACACAGAGAGGGAGAAATATAGATCAGAAAATGCTTGTAGTGATACAACACCTGCCTGGCACATCCTTATGGCTAAATGAATACCTCCATTACATGGCAGGCAAGTGATGCTGAAGTGATTGGTCAACTGAGGTAACCCACCTAATGTAAGTTGGTGAAACCCCAATATGGAATTCTGAGGCAGGATTTTCAACCTAAAAGTTTGTGGTCTCTCACCAGGCAACTGATAGCAATGGCTGAATTCATCCTCTTACATGTATATTGTTTGACAACAGTTATGAGCCTATTTCTGTGCATGAGGCGAATCAGACTGCTTTCTCTCCCCCTCAGTGGCATGAGCCCTTGGCCAGCTGCCTGCCGTGGATGGATAATAGATGTCTGTTGACGATGGCCCCTTATCTGCAGACTTTGACCCGATGGAGGCGAGGCCACGGCTGGATGCCTTTCTTCTTATCGGTCCATCTGCGTCTGTGGGGCAAGTCCAAGGCCAGGCTTTTTTTTTACGCCATGCCTCTGAGTTTCAGGTGGGGGTTTTGTTCCCTCAGACTGGAAGAATGCAGGCTGTGGGCCTGGAACAAAACTCT
The DNA here is from genome assembly GCF_901001165.1 of Salmo trutta. Taxonomy (NCBI): domain Eukaryota; kingdom Metazoa; phylum Chordata; class Actinopteri; order Salmoniformes; family Salmonidae; genus Salmo; species Salmo trutta. Next base: position 27,292,724 of record NC_042961.1, on the reverse strand, counting down.
AGTGCAGTGGTTCCCTACCTTTTTATAGTCCCGTACCCCTTCAAACATTCAACCTCCAGCTGCATACCTCCTCTAGCACCAGGGTCAGCGCACTCTCAAATGCTGTTTTTTTGCCATCATTGTAAGCCTGCCACACACACTATACGATACATTTATTAAACATAAGAATGAGTGTGAGTTTTTGTCACAACCCAGCTTGTGGGAAGTGACAAAGAGCTCTTATAGGTCCAGGGCACAAATAATAATAATCAATAATTTTGCTCTTTATTTAGCCATCTTACATATAAAACTGTATTTGTTCATCGAAAATTGTCAATAATTCACCACAGGTTAAAACTTCTTTGGGATAGGCGTACCGCTAGCGCCCGGCCTCGACAACATCTGGTGAAATTGCAGAGCGCGAAATTCAAATGACAAAAATGGTAATATTAAACATTCATGAAAATACAAGCGTCATACATCATTTAAAAGCTTAACTTCTTGTTAATTCAGTCGTTTTGTCAGATTTCAAAAAGGCTTTACGGCGATAGCACACCATGAGATTATCTGTGGACAGCGCCCCGCATACAAAAGCATTACAAACATTTTCCAACCAAGCAGAGGCGTCACGAAAGTCTGAAATAGCTATAAAATAAATCACTTACCTTTGAAGATCTTCATCTGGTTGCAATCACAAGGGTCCCAGCTACATAACAAATGGTCCTTTTATTCGATAAAGTCCTTCTTTATATCCCAAAAAAGTCAGTTTAGTTGTCGCGCTTGACTCAGTAATCCATCGGTTTCCCTCGTTCAAAATGCATACAAATGAATCCCGTAAGTTACCAATTAAGTTTGTCCAAACAAGTCAAACAATGTTTGTAATCAATCCTCAGGTACCCTAATATGTAAATAAACGATACAATTTAAGACGGAGAATAGTATGTTCATTACCGGAGATAAATAACGAAGTGCGCGCCCTCAACGGAACGCGCTACAAACACTACAGCCAAAATGGGAGCCACTTACAAAAACTTCAAATTCTAGCTCAGTTTTCAAAAAACAAGCCTGAAACTGCAATCTGGGAGGTATTCCTTTTATATTCCCATAGACAGCCATTATAATTAGTAGTGAGCCCCCGAAAATAAATCCCGGATGGATTCTCCTCGGGTTTTCGCCTGCTATATCAGTTCTGTTAAACTCACATACATTATTTTAACAGTTTTGGAAACTTTAGAGTGTTTTCTATCCATATGCATATGTATATCCTAGCTTCTGGGCCTGAATAACGGGGCAGTTTACTTTGGGCACCTCATTCATCCAAACTTCCGAATACTGCCCCTTAGCCCGAAGAAGTTAATGAGAATGGTGTGCTTGAAAGGATGCACATAACTCTACAATGTTGGGGAGTATTGGAGAGAGTCTCAGTCTTAGATCATTTTCCACACACAGTTTGTGCCTGTATTTAGTTTTCATGCTAGTGAGGGCTGAGAATCCACTCTCAAATAGGTATGTGGTTGCAAAGGGCATCAGTATCTTAGCAAACTTGATGATCTTAGCCTTACTGCTTGTTGCTGCTTGTTGGGTACAGCTGCTAAAGCAACCAATACCAAAACAAAAATCAGCATAAAAAAAAACTTGATTTTAAATGTCATATACAGTATGTATCTAAGCAGCAGAAACATTAACTTTAGCACAAAGACAGAGGAGGTGACCATTTTAGCATTACTTTGACATTTGATGGTCTCTTGATTGATGGATCTGTGATATCTTTTTTTTTTTTTTTTTTACAGATGTAGGAACTTCATTTGATTACTTTTTTGTTGCTGAGAATTGTCCTGCAGGGCATGAAATGCGAACTTGTAGCATATTACAGGTTTAAAAAGATTTAAAAAGGACATTTCCACTTTAAAATTACAAACTTGATTTTCCCTAATGAAAAATGTATCAAACCCTACAAAAAATGACCATTAATTAATGAAACAAATCTGGGTTTGACGTATGCAAAGATCTTACCTATGGCAAAATGCATGGTTTTCCATCATATTTATTCACATAGATGTAGGAGTTCACACAGAGCACAGTGGGTCCAATTGTCTATGATCTTGTTTTACCTACCACATCCAGACACTGCTGTAGATTCGCCTTGCCCCTGACCAATGACTGCATAAATTAGGGGCCCTGATTCTTTGTGTCACATGACCCAAGGAAGAGTGTGTTTATTTGCCATCTCTCCATTACCGGGGCACATCATGCGTGTAATCCCGACCCTAACGCCCACTGCACAGCTTGGCACAGCTCGGTGTGGCAGGTCGCCCCATGCCGCCCCTGCATATTTTATCAGCCCCCATGTGTCACAGGACTTTTTCAGCCCCCGTGTGTCACAGGGCTGCATGTTGTATTACTCAAGCATCAACCAATGGAACACTGTTAGCTTCTACATGAAAATACTATTATTAAATATTAGTGTGTATGTCACAACTACATGTCAATCAAACTATAGACCATCAAGCTGTGTCAATAACATAGGTCCAACATGATGAAGCAGAAATGGCACGTTAAAATAGCATGTTTGTCAGTAAATTCTTCTGACAGCTCCTGACAAGTGTTTGATTGATACTGTATCTCTGGAGTGTCCTGAGAAAGACAATTCAATGCTGTGACTAAAGACAACACTGCCCCTCAGTGTTTATGGCTGCATGTGGCATTGCATCTATGTATCTGTCTCATGCACGCAGACACACAAAAACACACAGATACACGTACACAGAAAGCTTTATTTTTACACTACCTTAAACTACTGCCAGTGCCAATCTCCTGTTTTATCTTGCCAGACAGTTACTGTTAACACGTGACATGCGGAGATGCAACGAAAAGGAAGACGGGTTAACTTGTTATCATGCAGATGGTGAGGCTGACCGAGAAGTAGAGTTATACACTATCTACTCTTATCGCACCACATGCCAATAAGTGTTCATATCGGTAAACTCAGATAATGTCATTTTTAATCGCCGAGGTGACTATTTCAGCGGCAGCTGCTTAAAGTCATTTATTGTAACTCCACTGGGCACAATTTTGTCATCTATTGGTATTAGTAACAATACGTTTAATTGAAGTACCGAATGAACGGTGGTTAATGTAGGGCAGCCAGATTGCATCAGAGTCCTCACCGTGACTTTTACATGCGAGTGGCCTTACGCTGACATCACTAGACATAGACAAGGGACGGAATCCTGTTGGCAGCAGGCCTTTAGGGGATTGAGGAGTCTTATATTTCCCTTTGCCTCCATTGGGTCAGGGACGGTGGCCTTGCATTTCTCTTGCAGCATTAAACATCAATTACGTATGCCACACTTTTGATTTTGTGAGCTCCAATGACTCTCTCTCGCTCTGTCTGTCTGTCTGTCTGTCTGTCTGTCTGTCTGTCTGTCTGTCTGTCTGTCTGTCTGTCTGTCTGTCTGTCTGTCTGTCTGTCTGTCTGTCTGTCAAAGAGAGAGAAGCAGCAGCACTTGGTTGTGGTAATTTGTGCAGGTTTGCATTGTTTTTTTAAGAGATTTTCTTTTAACATCATCTTCCATGCTAACACATTGCTAGCAATACACATTCCTAGCCATACAACGGAGAGCATGTGTTTATAACTGTCTCTTTGGACCAGCCAGAGATGGCTCTGTCATTCATTTCTAAACGAATATGGACTTTACACCCAGAGCATGCACAGACCAGCTGGCTGGTGTGTTTACGGACATATTCAATCTCTCCCTATCCCAGTCTGCTGTCCCCACATGCTTCAAGATGGCCACCATTGTTCCTGTACCCAAGAAGGCAAAGGTAACTGAACTAAATGACTATCGCCCCGTAACACTCACTTCTGTCATCATGAAGCGCTTTGAGAGACTAGTCAAGGATCATATCACCTCCACCTTACCTGTCACACTAGACCCACTTCAATTTGCCACAATAGGTCCACAGACGATGCAATCACCATCACACTACACACTGCCCTATCCCATCTGGATAAGAGGAATACCTATGTAAGAATGCTGTTAATTGATTATAGCTCAGCATTCAACACCATAGTACCATCCAAGCTCATCATTAAGCTTGAGGCTCTGGGTCTCAACCCCGCCCTGTGCAATTGGGTCCTGGACTTCCTGACAGGCCGCCCCCAGGTGGTGAAGGTAGGAAACAACATCTCCACTCCGCTGATCCTCAACACTGGGGCCCCACAAGGGCGCGTGCTCAGCCCCCTCCTGTACTCCCTGTTCACCCATGACTGCGTGGCCATGCAGGCCTCCAACTCAATCATCAAGTTTGCAGACGACACAACAGTAGTAGGCCTGATTACCAACAATGACGAGACAGCCTACAGGGAGGAGGTGAAGGCCCTGGCAGAGTGGGCCCAGGAAAATAACCTCTCACTCAATGTCAACAAAACAAAGGAGATGCTAGTGGACTTCAGGAAACAGCAGAGGGAGCACCCCCCTAGCCACATCGATGGGACAGCAGTGGAGAAGGTGGAAAGTTTTAAGTTCCTCAGCATACACATCACGGACAAACTGAAATGGTCCACCCACACAGACAGTGTTGTGAAGAAGGTCCAACAGCGCCTCTTCAACCTCAGGAGGCTGAAGAAATTTGGCTTGTCACCTAAAACCCTCACAAACCTTTACAGATGCACAATTGAGAACATCCTGTCCGGCTGTATCACCGCCTGGTACGACAACTGCACCGCCCACAACTGCAAGGCCCTCCAGAGGGTAGTGCGGTCTGCACAACGCGTCACTGGGGGCAAACTACCAGCCCTCCAGGACGTCAATGACAACAACCACCCAAGCCACTGCCTGTTCACCCCACTACCATCCAACCATCCAGATGGGGAGGTCAGTACAGGTGCAATTAAGCTGGGACCGAGAGACTGAAAAATAGCTTCTATCTCAAGGCCATCAGACTGTTAAACAGCCATCACTAACACAGAGAGGCTGCTGCCTACATACAGACTTGAAATCATTGGCCACTTTAATAAATGGATCACTAGTCACTTCAATAATGCCTCTTTAATAATGTTTACATATCTTGCATTACTCATCTCATACAGTGGCAAGAGAAAGTATGTGAACCCTTTCAAATTACCTGGATTTCTGCATAAATTAGTCCTACAATTTGATCTGATCTTCATCTTAGTCACAACAATAGACAAACACAGTGTGCTTAAACTAATAACACACAAATGATTGTATTTTTCTTGTCTATATTGAATACATCATTTAAACATTCACAGTGTAGGTTGGAAAAAGTATGTGAACCTCTAGGCTAATGAGTCCAATCAATGAGACAAGATTGGGGATGTTGGTTAGAGCTGCCCTGCCCTATAAAAAACACTCACAAAATGTTTGTTTGCTATTCACAAGAAGCATTGCCTGATGTTAACAATGCCTCGAACAAAAGAGATCTGAAAAGACCTAAGATTAAGAATTGTTGACTTGCATAAAGCTGGAAACGGTTACAAAAATCTTTAACAGCCTTGATGTTCATCAGTCCACGGTTAGACAAATTGTCTATAAATGGACAAAGTTCAGCACTGTTGCTACTCTCCCTAGGAGCACACCAACATCAAAACCTCACCCCAACTGTAAAGTATGGTGGAGAGAGCATCATGGTTTGGGGCTGCTTTGCTGCCTCAGGGCCTGGACAGCTTGCTATCATTGACTGAAAAATGAATTCCCAAGTTTATCAAGACATTTTGCAGGAGAATGTAAGGCTATCTGTCCGCCAATTGAAGCTCAACAGAAGTTGGGTGATGTAACAGGACAACGACCCAAAACACAGAAGTAAATCAACAACAGAATGGCTTCAACAGAGGAAAATACGCCTTCTGGATTGGCCCAGTCAGAGTCCTGACCTCAACCCGATTTAAAATGCTGTAGCATGACCTCGAGAGCGGTTCACACCAAACATCCTAAGAATATTGCTGAACTGAAACAGTTTTGTGCAGGTCTGATCCGCAACTACAGAAAACGTTTCGTTGAGTTTATTGCTGCCAAAGGAGGGTCAACTAGTTATTAAATCCAAGGGTTCACATACTTTTCTACCCTACGCTGTGAATGTTTACATGGTGTGTTCAATAAAGACATGAAAACGTGTAATTGTTTGTGTGATATTAGTTTAAGCAGACTGTGTTTGTTTGTTGTTGTGACTTAGATGAAGATCAGATTCAATTTTATGACCTATTTGTGCAGAAATCCAGGTAATTCCAAAGGGTTCACATACTTTTTCTTGCCATTGCATGTATATACTGTATTTTATACCATCTATTGCATCTTGCCTATGCCGCTCTGTCATTGCTCATCCATATATTTACTTAGATTTGTGTGTATTAGGTAGTTGTTGTGGAATTGTTAGACTACATGTTAGATACTGCTGCACTGTCAGAACTAGAAGCATAAGCATTTCGCTGCACTCGCATTAATATCTGCTAACCATGAGTATGTGATCAATACAATTTGATTAGACTTTTCAGCATTTTGCTGAACAATAAATACATCTTTAAATTGCATTATCTTATAAACCATGACTACCAAATATTTTTTGGCTCTTTTTGATTTCTAAAATAATTGCTGTTGGAATAATCTACTCATAATTCCTCAGAAATATGAATAGTCCATATTATTTTAAACCAAGTTTTTTTTAACCTACTGTACACTCACGTAACATAAGAGACAAGTCAAGTTGACAAGGGGTGCTTTTCGTTGTGGTCCAAACTTTACCACCAGGTGGCGCCTACAGAACTGACTTGAGAAAACTCACCTGCTGGGACCACTATCGCAGAGCACACAGGACACCTTAGAGGAATAAACAATTTAAAGAGGGATGTTACAATTTTGTGGGTTTCTGTCTTTTCCCCTCCCTTTTATAATGTGCATGTCTTTCAAAAGATCATAATTTTGTGATCACTATTTCTCAGATCAGCCCCTAATTTGACACGGTTACGCTATGTCTGGGTCCAAGGTAAGTCAACAATTATGGTAATCTGATATTACACACAAAGCAGATAGGCAACTTGTTAGGTTTCTGCATATCTTTCTTGGCATCTCTGTATTGTGTCTCATTTTAGTCCAAAATGAGAAATATCTGTCTGCCTGTGTGGATTAAGAAGACCTGAGTCATCTGATCTCACAGGGTTGTTATGTCTCCACTCATCAGGTAGATAGGACTTAATTAGACATTACAAAACAGCAGGGTCATATTCATTTGGCAGCAAACAGAAGAAAACAAACTGAAACAGGGAGGGACTACCTACACCTGTCCAATTACAAATGCTCTTCCATTTTCCATTGCACGACACTTTGAAACATTTTGCTCTGGTGCGCCCTAATGAATACGACCCAGACAAAGCCTTGACTGAGTGAAGGAGGAAGGGGCTGTCATGAACACTAGGGCAGCTTTGCGTCAGCATAACTCGTTAACTGCTGTTGAACACATGCAGTCCGAGGTGAAGTCATGTCTACCCGCAACCCAAACTGCTCCACGTAGCGTTGTGAAGACATGTAAAAAAAAAATGATTTCAGCTAATTGTCTTTGACACTAAGCAAAACATCTTCCAAAAAAAAATGTTCAGCTTGAAGTGTCAACGGCTAAAATTGTCCCAATGCCTACACACAAAACATAATGTGCCCATGTGAATTGAGAAAATAATGTTCTTTCCGCAAATGATTTATAGTAATGCTGTTACATCTAGTTAATGTTTTTCCCTCACTCGCTCTCTTTCTGTGGTTGCTGAGCAGAACTACCACAGTGGCAGCGAGGCCCGGGATAGCAGAGGGTGGAGAAGGGCTGTATACTTGCATGTGGGCCACTGACTTGGTTCTCTTTAGTGTTTCTCAACCATACTCTGGCCAGTGGAATGGAGGCTGCTGCTTCCTCATGCATGCCAGTGGTCAGTGCCCTGCCTACACACCCACCTCTATTTCTGTCTCTTCCTCTCTCTCCAAGTTCAGCTGCACTCCCTCCACACAGATAATGAACTGGTAAGACATTTCATAGACCTTAATGTTCCTGATAACAGTCACAAAGTGATTTAAGACTACTCTGACTAATAAGCCTTCAGGAAGAACAGAGCAGAGAGCCACATAATTTCAAAGAAATGTAAAGCATGCCTTTTGTTTAAACATGGAAGTGGCTCATTGAATAAAACCAAATGGAACATATTAATTCACCATCAGGCAAAGAGAGAAGATTGTTAAGTGCTTGAACTTTGCACAGAGCAGTATTGTTTGAACTGAGCGAACATTTGTATAATACTCAAGCATTCCTGAGTGAGTTAAATGTGTTGTATGGTTCTGAAAAGAACGGCGAGAACATTAGAGTGAATTTTTCTGCTTCATGTCCACTCAGATAAACTCCAGACTTCCAATGACGCACATACACAGACAAACAAGATTTACAGGCATGCATCTACAGTATGTACACACTTTGAAACACACACATACATACACACACCCACAGTCACTGGTACCCTGTGTATATAGCCTAGTTATCTTTATTCATTATGTATTTATTTTTCTATTATTTTAAAATTTCTCTCCATTGTTGGGAAGGGCCCGTAGGTAAGTACTTCACTATTCGTCTACACCTGTTGTTTACTAGGCATGTGCCAAATAGGATTTGATTATGATTTGATTTAAAAGTCACCCCCCCCCCTCAACCCCTTAACACACACACACATTCTCACAGTCTTGAAATGAAACTCTCTCTGTATAAAATACATTTCCAGAGATCCCTTTCTTTGTGTCAGTGGTGACGGTGTTGACTGACAGCATCTCTTGGATCCAGAGTTCCAGATAACCAGGTCCAGATGGAGCAGGTCGGATGTGTCTGCCCCACTGATTTACTCCCGGGCCTTGGACAGAACAGGGCGAGGGGACTAGACCAGCACCCATAGCGCCACACCCCAACCCCCAGCCCAGGGCAAATCCAAACCACATGGGAGAGGTTTAGATGTCCTTTTGATCTGTCCTGTGGGAGAATCAGGATATCCCATCTAGCGGCTCCCTTCCTGCCCGGGTTGTGGCAGATTCTATGAACAGTCAGCTTATGAGGTTGTGATAGTTTACACTGTAATAAACCCATAATGGGACTTCCAGACATGATCTGTTTATAATAAGACAGATGGAAACTGAGTCATGGATGACTGGGCATTTTATAAGGCATCTCTACATATGGACTGTAGCTGACTGACTAACAAAGTATCCAGATGGTAGCTGAATGACATACACTATATATACAAAAGTATGAGGACACCGCTTCAAATGAGCGGATTCGGCTATTTCTGCCACACCCGTTGCTGACAGGTGTATAAAATCGAGCACACAGCCATGCAATCTCCATAGTCAAACATTGGCAGTAGAATGGCCTGTACTGAAGAGCTCAGTGACTTTCAACGTGGCACGGTCATAGGATTCCACCTTTCCAACAAGTCAGTTGTTCAAATTTCTGCCCAGCTAGAGCTGCCCCGGTCAACTGCAAGTGCTGTTATTGTAAAGTATAGAACGTCTAGGAGCAACAACGGCTCAGCCACAAAGTGTTAGGCCACACAAGCTTACAGAACGGGGCCGCCGAGTGCTGAAATGCGTAGCACGTAACAATCGTCTGTCCTCGGTTGCAACACTCACTACCGAGTTAGAAACTGCCTCTGGAAACAACGTCAGCACAAGAACTGTTCCTCTGGAGCTTTGTGAAATGGGTTTCCATGGCTGAGCAGCCGCACACAAGCCTAAGATCACCATGCGCAATGCGAAGCTCTGGAGTAATGAATCATGCTTCACCATCTGTCAGTCTGACGGACCAATCTAGGTTTGGCAGATGCCAGGAGAACGCAACCTGCCCCAATGCATAGTGCCAACTGTAAAGTTTGGTGGAGGAGGAATAATGGTCTGGAGCTGTTTTTCATGGTTCATGGCTAGGCCCCTTAGTTCCAGTGAAAGGAAATTTTAATGCTACAGCATACAATGACATTCTAGACGATTCTGTGCTTCCAACTTTGTCCCAACAGTTTCAGCATGTGCACAAAGCGAGGTCCATACAGAAATGGTTTGTTGAGATCGGTGTGTAAAAACTTCACTGGCCTGCAAAGAGCCCTGACCTCAACCCCATCAAACACCTTTGTTCCACACTGACTAGGCCTAATCGCCCAGCATCAGTCCCCAACTCTAATGCTCTTGTGGCTGAATGGACGCAAGTCCCCACAGCAATGTTCCAACATCTAGTGGAAAGCCTTCCCAGAAGAGTGTAGGCTGTTAAATAATGCCCATGATTTTGGAATGAGATGTTCAACGAGCAGGTGTCCACATACTTTTGTGTAAATGTGTGTGAATACTGTAGAATAAACCTGTGGTTCTCAACTGGTTTTGCCTCAGGACCCCAATTGAACCAGGTTGTCTCAGTTGTGATCCAAATTCGGATCGCAATTTTTTATGGTTGACAAAATGCAGTCTCTAAAACTTTTTTAATGCTATATTGATAATATGACATGTACCAGTTATATGACAAGGGAACAACAGTCTCACCTTTTTCATTGTCAATCATGAAATTTTGCCCATTTTCCTGAAGAATGTTATGCTCATAAATCAACAAAATTTGCTAAATAGCGCTCCTAATATCTGTATATTGAAAATACTGTGATTGAAGAAAAATAGTAAATAGATGAAATAATGAAAAATATACTGTACAGTACCAGTCAAAAGTTTTTCTTTATTTTACTATTTTCTACATTGTAGAATAATAGTGAAGACATCAACACTATGAAATAACACATATGGAATCATGTAGTAACCAAAAAAGTGTTAACCTCTCTAGGGTAGGTGGGACGATTACTCAACAGCCAGTGGAATCCCGTGGCGCGATATTCAAATACCTTAGAAATGCTATTACTTCAATTTCTCAAACATATGACTATTTTACACCATTTTAAAGACAAGACTCTCGTTAATCTAACCACACTGTCCGATTTCAAAAAGGCTTTACAACGAAAGCGAAACATTCGATTATGTCAGCAGAGTACCCAGCCAGAAATAATCAGACACCCATTTTTCAAGCTAGCATATAATGTCACATAAACCCAAACCACAGCTAAATGCAGCACTAACCTTTGATGATCTTCATCAGATGGCAATCCTAGGACATTATGTTATACAATACATGCATGTTTTGTTCAATCAAGTTCATATTTATATCAAAAACCAGCTTTTTACATTAGCATGTGACGTTCAGAACTAGCATACCCACCGCAAACTTCCGGTGAATTTACTATATTACTCACGATAAACGTTCACAAAAAAACATAAATTATTTTAAGAATTATAGATACAGAACTCCTTTATGCAATCGCTATGTCCGATTTTAAAATAGCTTTTCGGTGAAAGCACATTTTGCAATATTCTGAGTAGATAGCCCAGCCATCACGGGCTAGCTATTTAGACACCCACCAAGTTTAGCCCTCACCAAAGTCAGATTTATTATAAGAAAAAGGTTATTACCTTTGCTGTTCTTCGTCAGAATGCACTCCCAGGACTTCTACTTCAATAACAAATGTTGGTTTGGTTCAAAATAATCCATAGTTATGTTCAAATATCCTCTGTTTTGTTCGTGCGTTCAAGACACTATCCGAAGGGTGACGAAGGGTGACGCGCCCGACGCGTTTCGTGACAAAAAAATTCTAAATATTCCATTACCGTACTTCGAAGCATGTCAACCGCTGTTTAAAATCAATTTTTATGCGATTTTTCTCGTAAAAAAACGATAATATTCCGACCGGGAAACCCTGTTTACGTTCAAAGACAGAGAAAATAAAAACATGGTGTCGCCTCGTGCACGCGCCTCAGTCTCATTGTCCTCTGATCGACCACCAACCAAATGCGCTAATGTTTTTCAGCCAGGGGCTCCAAAGACATCATTCACCGGTTTGCCGCCTTCTGAGAGCCTATGGGAGCCGTAGGAAGTGTCACGTTACAGCAGAGATCCTCAGTTTTCAATAAAGAGAGTGTAGAAGCCCAAGAAATGGTCAGACAGGCCACTTCCTGTAAGGAATCTTCTCAGGTTTTTGCCTGCCATATGAGTTCTGTTATACTCACAGACACCATTCAAACAGTTTTAGAAACTTTAGGGTGTTTTCTATCCAAAGCCAATAATTATATGCATATTCTAGTTTCTGGGCAGTAGTAATGACCAGATTAAATCGGGTACGTTTTTTATCCGGCCGTGCAAATACTGCCCCCTATCCCCAACAGGTTAAACAAATCAAAATATATTTTTATTTGAGATTCTTCTTATAGCCACCCTTTGCCTTGATGACAGCTTTGCACACTCTTGGCATTCTCTCAATCAGCTTCACCTGGAATGCTTTTCTAGTCTTGAAGGAGTTCCCACATATGCTGAGCCCTTATTGGCTGCTTTTCCTTCACTCTGTGGTCCAACTCATCCCAAACCATCTCAATTGGGTTGCGGTCGGTTGATTGTGGAGGCCAGGTCATCTGATGCAGCACACCATCACTCTCCTTCTTGGTAAAATAGCCCTTACACCGCCTGGAGGTGTATTGGGTCATTATCTTGTTGAAAAACAAACGATAGTCCCACTAAGCCCAAACCAGATGGGATGGAGTATCGCTGCAGAATGCTGTGGTAGCCATGCTGGTTAAGTGTGCCTTGAATTCTAAATAAATCACAGACAATGTCACCAGCAAAGCACCCCCACACCATAACACCTTCTCCTCCATGCTTCACGGTGGGAAATACACGTGCGGAGATCCTCCATTCACCAACACTGCGTTTCACAAGGACACAGCGGTTGGACAAATTTCTGTCGGTCTAATGTCCATTGCTCGTGTTTCTTGGCCAAAGCAAGTCTCTTCTTATTATTGGTGTCCTTTAGTAGTGGTTTCTTTGCAGCAATTCAAACAAATGCTATAATTGAATTGCTATATTGTAATTACTTCGCCACCATGGCTTATTTATTGCCGTACCTCCCTTATCCTACCTCATTTGCACACACTGTGTATAGACTTTTTTCTACTGTATTATTGACTGAATGTTTGTTTATTCCATGTGTAACTCTGTTGTATGTGTCAAACTGCTTTGCTTTATATTGGCCAGGTCGCAGTTGTAAATTAGAACTTGTTCTCAACTAGCCTACCTGGTTAAATAAAGGTGAAATAAAAATAAAATACAAAATGAAGGCCTGATTCACACAGTCTCCTCTGAACAGTTGATTTTGAGATGTGTCTGTTACTTGAACTCTGTGAAGCATTTATTTGGGCTGCAATTTCTGATGCTGGTAAGTCTAATGAACTTATCCTCTGCAGCAGAGGTAACTCTGGGTCTTCTGTTCCTGTTGCAGTCTTCATGAGAACCAGTTTCATCATAGCGCTAGATGGTTTTTGCGACTGCACTTGAAGAAACTTTCAAAGTTTCAAAGTTGACATTTTCCGTATTGACTGACCTTCATGTCTTAAAGTAATGATGGACTGTCATTTCTCTTTGCTTATTTGAGCTGTTCTTGCCATAATATGGACTTAGCCCTATTTGGTAAAAGACCATCTTCTGTATACCCCCCTACCTTGTCACAACAAAACTGATTGGCTCAAACCCATTAAGAAGGAAAGAAATTCCACAAAATAACTTTTAAGAAGGCACACCTGTTAATTGAAATGCATTCCAGGTGACTACCTCATGAAGGTGGTTGAGAGGATGCCAAGAGTGTACAAAGCTGTCAAGGCAAAGGGTGGATATTTGAAGAATCTGACATTTTTTATTTGTTTTTTGGTTAATACATGATTCCATATGTGTTATTTTATAGTTTTGATGTCTTAACTATTATTCTACAATGTACAAAATAGTAAACATAAAGAAAAACCCTTGAATGAGTATTTTTTTTAAATAAGAACAAATTCTTATTTACAATGAAGGCCTACATCAGCCAAACCCGGATGACGCGGGGCCAATTGTGCACCGACCTATGGGACTCCCAATCACAGCCGGTTGTAATACAGCCTGGATTCGAACCAGGGTGTCTGTTGTGATGCCCCTAGCACTGAGATGCAGTGCCTTAGACCGTTGTGCCACTCGGGAGTAGGTGTTCAAAACCTTTTGACCGGTAGAGTAGATGTATATGATTGGATTAGACCAAATCTGAATCAATCATAGACGTCTGTGTTTGGGCCAAATATGGGCCAGTCCGGACTGAATCAAGGCCGGTCCGGGCAGGACCAAAGAAAGACGTGGCCATCAGAAAATGCTTAGTGGGTTACCTGTCTAACATCTAACATCAGTTCGCTTGCACTGAGGGGGAAGAATTGGCAAAATATGAGGTGTGTCTTTAAAAACAAACGCAAAAGTGACAATTTCATGGACCACTAATGGGAAGTTTTAAGACCCACAAAACGCTGGTCTTAACGATAACGCAGTTGATAATGGCTTGGATTTTGAGAGCGGAAGCGCAGCCTATCCAGCCATGACGCACAGTACCCATGAACGAGAGATCATGGAGGTGAATCTCGTATTTAGAAACATTAAAAAAAAGATTGGATTCCCCCCCATTTCCTTTAACTTGATAAAAAGAAACAAGTATAACCTACCTTCCCCTTAATCTCATAAGTGTATATTTTTATCCTGGTCATAGCCAATTAGCATATGAATAAAGGGGTTTTGAATTGTCAGCTGAGACTGCTTTGAAATATTTGTAAGGTTTTAGCCCTCATGCTTTTTTATTATTCACAATTCACATACCTGCATACTTCATTTTGTAGGCAAGTAGGATCTCCATCCCCATTTCATAGAGCGCCCCTCGTCCGATTACCAAAGGCACGCTACTCCAAACCATTCAGTCCTCCTATAATGCCATATCAACACCAGATTTTTGGGGAGAATCTACCTAGCACATAGGCAACGATACAATTGACAGGAGCCTAGTATTTTGCATAGACGTGTGAATGTTATGTGTAAAGACATTTAGGCCTACCTGTGCACACAGTGCCATGGAACGAGAAAAGCGAGTACGAAATCATGCTTTTGACCCCATTTAGAAATGGGCCTATTCTTGTTGTTTTAAAAAACAGATTGCTTGTTTTCCATAATACCATGAAACGTGACACTTTTATAACCTAAACGTCAGTGTTTAAAACTTAAACGTTAGGTATTTAGATTTGCCAATAAGTGTTCTCATCTTAAACACTGGCGTTTAGAATGCAAGATTAAACATGGTTAGTCCATTTTTCCAGTCAGTTTCCAACCAGGAGAACACCTATATCACCTAAGTGTTCAGATTTTGTATTTACTTTTTTTGTGTTTTGTGTTTACTGTCTTGTTTAGAGTGCATTTAGTCATTCGAAAAAGTATGTGACTTTCCATGCCTTTTATTCAGATCAGTGTTAGGAATGTCTGTCACCTTACCTACATTTCAGCACAACTGAACAGGACATTTGATTCAAGAAATATTTTCAATCGCATTGCGTTGTTCCTCGACTGTGTTGAGTTAATTTCCATTAACTCTCTGAGTGAAAAGACATGGAAGGGGCCTCATTATCATATTTCCCAGCATGCTTTGTTGCAGGTTCATTTCTAGAATAGTTTGTTTTAATATCAGTTTCCTCATGCACATTGATTCATTCATTGAACTTATGCTACACAAAGATAAATAACTAAAATGTTTCTAAATGAATCCAATCTGTAAATGGTTGGATCAGGGGAGAATGACTGTCCCCTCGCATTAAGAATTTCATATTCAAGGCCGACCGTGTTACTTCAGACATTTGTTTCCAGAAAACAAGATCCCCCTTTATAGTCAATTGGAGTATGGTGATCTTCATGGAGATACAATTTTTTCCCAAAACGTAATCGTATACCAATACTTGCTTTTATCTCACCAGATGTATGTACTGTATGTCCTTCAACTGATTTCTTTAAAATCACAGACAGACGGAGTTTGAGGCTAATTTAGTTGCTACCGGCAGCAAATTTAGATGTCACAAGCCTGTGTATATTTTGCTTACTGTGTGCGTCACATACAATACAATTTACGTGAGCTTAGTTTTTTTTTTATTTTAAGGGAAGTGCGAGGCGTAAAGACATGTAGGCTAAGCTCGTTGAAACCAATTACTACAATGTTGACTGCCAACACTCCAAACATAGGCTATTGAGTAACCACTGGAGTGTTTTTTATTTTTACTGTTGCTATTACTTTTTACTGTAGTCTATGTTTTTTAATAAACTGTAGCATCAATCCACAATGGACCAGGACGAGAATAGTCCGTGCCCCCTGTCGAATTAGAGTTGATGACAATGCAAAGACCGTCAATAACCTGCAGAAGTTGAGACAAACGCATGCAGTACTAAGCCATGGAATGCGTTGATTGACCAGTAACATGTTTATTCATCAAAACCCAGCTCTTTCGCGCCAAATATTGCACTTATAATTCCAGCTGTGAAAATAGCAAAAATATTTTGGTCACACCCCTGGACCTATAGCACTACCGCCAGCACTTAGATTTACCAGCACTTACATTTACCATTGCTTTAGGTTTGTTAAAATAGAGCCCTGTATGTCTGTTTTCATGTTATTCAATACATCTGTCATACCGCTGATTACATTTGCCTTCAAGAGAATATTTGACCTCTGTCCATTTGGACAGTTATGCTACTACCTTTTGATTAATATTGATGGTTCACTACTTAGAGCTGCCTTCTCTTGGTAGGATATGCACACCATGGAACTTGTTGATATACTGTATGAATGTTCTTGAGCACATTCCTTACCTGTGCCTAAGGGAGTGATTTTGAACCATTAAGTTAACTGTGATTGTTTGTCACTGGGCCTAGTGTACTAAAACAAACTATAAAAGTGCAATCCCTGACCCACCCCATCATAAATACCACAAAACCCCAGTTAACTAAGGCCCGTATTTATAAAATGTCTCAAAGTAAGAGTTCTGATCTAGAATCAGGCCTCCCCCCTGTGCATATGATCTTATTCATTATGATTTAAACGGCTAAACTGATTCTAGATCAGCCTTCCTACTCTGAGATGCTTTATGAATGCAGGTCCAGGGTTTTCATAAAGAGATGGTGTAAGCCCGATAATGGGATGCTTGGATGAACCATTGGATCTTGGGTTGAATAATCAAATGATCTTTATTCTAATAATATAACTCAATGAACAGTTCTAATGTTGTAAGTCAGATAGTGAAGATGAGAACGTATTTGTCTCTCAGTTATAAGACAGACTTGCTATCAATGCCCCCTTTCATGCCCTGCGTTGATAACCTACGCTAACGCCCCTACCCAGTGGGCACACACTCGTTTAATCAAACATTGTTTCCATGTGAGCCAACATGGAATAGACGTTGATTTGACGTCTGTGCCCAGTGGGTACCCATCGAATCCCCTTACTTGTGCATGATCAGTTCATTTGTATGCCCTCTCAGTGCTCCTGTCTTTTGCACACACTCAGTTTCACCGCACGTGCTCAGTGTCTCTGTTCTACTGCACACCCTCACTGGCTCTGAATACAATAAAGGCTGAAGTATCTGTGGCATGCGCCTAGTAGCCCCCGCTCAGATTGCCTCTGACACATACTGGAGTTTGAGGAAAACACATTTACACTTCTGTCCCAGTCTCGATCGAGTAATAATGACATGCTTTGTGAATAATGTACGATCGTTCAAAAAAATGTATAGTTCTTGTGTCTATGCCTATCAGCTTATACTAAATTTGAAAGATAATATTGGTCTGTTTGTTTGGCGGGTCAGGACAGAAATAACACCACTACTGCAGTAAACTGAAAGTGTCTATTGTCTATTTAGGTAATGGCTGTTCTATAGGTCATGTGGTCCTTTTGAGTGTTCTTGGGTGCACTAGACAAGTTAGGGCAGGTACAACCCTCCCCCCCATCCAAAATATCTCACTTTGTTTTTGTACAAGTCCTTTTTCATGCATCTACATGTACATGGTAGATTACCAGCCCTGGGAAGTGAACACCCAGCGTCTCACAGCAGCCTGCTGGAGATGAATGTAGGAGATAGAATGCACTAGCAGTAATGGATGGCTGCATGCTGAGTCATGTTTAGTAGGGGGCTCCCGAGTGGCGCAGTGGTCTAAGGCACTGCGTCTCAGTGCTAGAGGCGTCACTACAGACCCTGGTTCAATTCTAGGCTGTATCACAACCGGCCATGACTGGGAGTCCCACAGGGCGGCACATAATTGGCCCAGTGTCGTCCAGGTTAGGGTTTGACCAGGGTAGGCCGTCATTGTAAATAAGAATTTGTTCTTAACTGACTTGCCTAGTTCAATAAAAACGAAATAAATACAATTAGTAGTCTCTATAAATGAGTGAATATCACAGAAACCTAATGAGGGGAGGATGGCTCATAATAATGTCTGGAATGGAGTTAATGGATTGGTATCAAACACATGAAAACCATATGTCTGATACCATTCCATTCACTCTGTTCCAGCCGTTATTATAATTTCCTCCCAAGCTAAGGTGCCACCGGCCACCTGTGGTGAATATTGCCTACTCCCCAATTAAGACCACTGCTTATGGAATGTAAACTCCTACAGTATACGTACACAGCAGACGCTGCTTTTTCTTGGCTCAATTTAATTCAATAGTACTATAATCCCCAAGAGACAATTCATTACAAAGGGATTGTCAGTGCATGGCAACAACATGGAATACATTTGGCGATTGAATATATGCATTTAGATTAAAGCATATTTTGTGGCTCCAATATTTCCATACCTTTTTTTTTGTCAATCCTGTCTGAGACAGTAATCTAATTTTGTGATATGAAACATAAAACAAACTGTTTTTGTAGATTGTGCATGCCTTTCTCACATAACACAAGCCCATGGTTAAAAAGGACAGAAGGACTAAAAAGTACCAAGTTTAATAAATGTGTCTGTGAGCTGGCAGCTGGAAGCCATGACTGCTAATGAACTGTTGAGCCCTCTGCCTGAGTCGAAGCGGCTGAGGATACAATACCAGATGTCCCAGGCATATTGCTTTACTGCGAGTGAAACCACACAATACGGCAATCTAAAGCAGATGAGGCATACATGGAGAGCGTCTGATGAAGTTCAGGTTGGACAAAATGTGAAGATGGTGGATATGGCCTACTAAGTTTGAATGTGCAGTATATGGAAGAATTCATGGATTTCTGTTCAAGATTACCTGATGGCACAAGTGATACCAGCGGTTGTGCTTTAGGTCAGGAAGGAATTTAGGGAGAGACTGCAGAAACAAAATGATCAAATCAAACTGACTTTGTAGTTTCCCATGGTCATTTTTCTCCATCCTTGGAATTATTTACTGACCATACTGATAAGAGGGGGGGGGGGACTTCCGTAAGTACCAACTGGAATGACACATGAGGTCCCCACGGACATCCTAGCATGCTTGCAGAGAAACAGGAAGCCTCAGTATGATCATATCAGGGGTAACTCCACACAAATGTATTTCAGGAGGGTCCATAAAACAGTCAGCTTAACCAAAACAATGTTTTGGATCTGTTTGTGCTGTCTTGGCAACAATTACCATAAGATGCCACTAACAGAGGAAGGAACAGCCCACTGGGCACAGACGTCAATTCAACGTGTATTCCACGTTGGTTCAATGTAATTTCATTGAAATGATGTGGAAACAACCAGTGTGTGTGCCCAGTGGGAGGCCTGACAGTAGTTTGTCCAACATCTCAATATAAACAAAATTCCTAAACTGAAGAATGTTAGAAAAGCATGTTCCCTGAGACTTTAACACATATCTAATGAGAACCAGACTTTGCTTGGGGCCAAGAGTTTACAGAAGTAAATCACGACCCACCGAAGGCACCTTTAACTCTCTGCAACAGCTTACCAGCTTCCAGATTTCCATGGTTCTCTGAGTCAGAGCTAAAGTCAGAGTCTTGGTTTGGCCTCACTGTGACACTAGCCTGAAGCCTCACTTAGCCTACTGCACTGTCACCACTCTACCATACCCTCAAGACAATCCTGCCAATTCCCATGGCAGAATAGCAGTTATGGGGTGGTACCACCGGACAACCACAGTCATTCTTATGGGATGGCTCACTCATTCATTTCACAGATTACTACTGTATTTCTTTTTTTCTCTTGCAGATGTGTGCCAGACATCACTATGCCATCTTATCCTGAACAAAACTATAAACGCAACATGCGACAATTTCAAAGATTTTACTGAGTTACAGTTCATATAAGGAAATCAGTCAATTTAAATAAATTCATTAGGCCCCTATCTATGGATTTCACATGACTGGGAATAAAGATATGCATATGTTGGTCACAGATACCTTAAAAAAAGGTAGGGGCGTGGATCAGAAAACCAGTCAGTAACTGGTGTGACCATCATTTTCCTCATGCAGCGCGACACATCTACTTTGCATAGAGTTGATCAGGCTGTTGATTGTGGCCTGTGGAATGTTGTCCCACTCCTCTTCAATGGCTGTGCGAAGTTGTTGGATATTGGCGGGATCTGGAACACGCTGTCGTATACATTTAGATCCAAAGCATCCCAAACTTGCTCAAAGGGTCACATGTCTGGTGAGTATGCAGGCAATGGAAGAACAGGGACATTTTCACCTTCCAGGAATTGTGTACAGATCCTTGCGACATGGGGCTGTGCATTAACATGCTAAAACATGAGGTGATGGTGACCGATGAATGGCATGACAATGGACTTCAGGATCTACTCCCTGTATCTCTGTGGATTGAAATTATCCTCGATAAATTGCAATTGATAGTTGTCCGTAGCTTATGCCTGCCCATACCATAACCCCGCCACCACCATATGGCAATCTGTTCACAACATTGACATTATCAAACCGCTCGCCAACACAACGCCATTCACGTGGTCTGCAGTTGTGAGGCCGGTTGGACGTAGCGCATTGTGCTGTGTGACAAAACATTTTAGAGTGGCCTTTTATTGTCCCAAGCACAAGGTGCACCTGGGTAATTATCATGCTGTTTAATCAGCTTCTTGATATGCCACACCTGTCAGGTGGATGGACTGTATTGGAAAAAGAGAAATGCTCACGGACAGGGATGAAAACACATTTGGGAGGAATGGAATAAGCTTTTTGTGGGTATGGAACATTTCTGGGATCTTTCATTCCAGGTAATGAAACATGGGACCAACATGTTGCGTTTTATATTTTTGTTCAGTATACTTTAGTAGCAATTAGCATAGTTAAGGACCGTCAGTAAGAAAGCTGAGATAAATTGTTACCTTCTCAGCTTTAAATCAACATTCGCAACTGATCACATCAAAACTGTAACTACAGTAGTACAGTAGCTCCATTACTGTAGTACTGTAGATAGATATACAGTAGCTTGCGAAAGTATTCACCCACTAAGGCATTTTTCCTATTTTGTTGCCTTACAACCTGGAATTAAAATATATTTTGGGGGGGTTTGTCTCATTTGATTTACACAACATGCCTACCACTTTGAAGATGCAAAATATGTTTTATTGTGAAACAAATAAGAAATAAGACAAAAAAATGAAAACTTCAGCGTGCATAACTATTCACCCCCGCAAACTCAATACTTTGTAGAGCCACCTTTTGCAGCAATTACAGCTGCAAGTCTCTTGGGGTATGTCTCTATAAGCTTGGCACATCTAGCCACTGGGATTTTTGCCCATTCTTCGTGGCAAAACTGCTCATGCTCCTTCAAGTAGGATGGGTTCCGCTGGTGTAAAGCAATCTTTAAGTCATTGCAGACTCTGGGGCCTTTCAGAACAGGTGTATATATACTGAGATCATGTGACACTTAGATTGCACACAGGTGGACTTTATTTAACAACTTATGTGACTTCTGAAGTTAATTGGTTGCACCAGATCTTATTCAGGGGCTTCATAGCAAAGTGGGTGAATACATATGCACACGCCACTTTTCTGTTTTGAATTTTTTTTAAATAAGTAATTTTTTTCATTTCACCAATTTGGACTATTTTGTGTATGTCCATTACATGAAATCCAAATAAAAATACATTTAAATTGCAGGTTGTAATGCAATTTTTTTTTAGGAAAAACGCCAAGGGGGATGAATACTATTGCAAGGCACTGTAGGTCACAATGGCCAGTTATAACATGGCAGATCACCATGCAAATCATTTTGGGATATGGCCGCAAAGCAAGATAGTGTTACTACACGCAATGCCCCCCTCTCTCCAGACCCTCTTACAACTATTTGCTCCTCTCTGCTCACTTTTAGAGAATTGACCAATAACCACATTGTGTTGGTCCCTCCCTAAGTACAGTACAGTGGAGAACATTGTGAAATGTTTACTCTCAGCCTGAGAATGAATGTGCACATTAGACCCTCCAGTAACGGAGGCCGGGGCAGAGCTGGCCTTCCAAAGCTGGCCTCAAGCCTATATACATTTACAAACTGTAAATTTAAGACAGACAGAGAGAACACATTGCACATGTAAAATAAATCCTAACTTATTCAGGAATGTCACCATAACTCCCAGTAATTTTTTTTAAAGCATATTTCCCTGAACCCCCAGAGAGTAGAGATTGTGGGGGAATGTTATGTTAGGCTTAATCCCTTGACATTTCTGGTCTCTTATAAAGAGATCCATCCCCAAAACCAGACACTATAAACCAGATCCTAGTGTAGAGCAGCACTCCTACTCTGTGTTGTTTTTTAAATACGGGCCAAGGCTCTTTGTTATTGTTTCTGCCTTACTTTCCTTCTTTTCCTCCTCTAGTCTGATAATAATGTGCCAACACTGGTACAGGTGTAAACATCGGCGTCGTCACAGCATCTGGAGAGGGACGTTGGGAGAGTGGCTGGGATGTGTCAGAATGCTTGATAGAAATTCTGTTGATGTCACCATCAGGATATTGACTAACTGGTGCTATTCCCTCTCTGTATATAGTAAAACTTCAGTAGAAATATAAAATGGAAACAAAGACTGGCGCTTGGGAATAAACAGAGGTTCATTAGGTTTACCCACATAACATTTCAAGGCTAAATGGAAATGGCCTTATCTTAATTTTTTAACATTAGGGAGTAAGAGAAACATAAGACATGGTGGAAGAAATGTGTCAAATAAACATGTTGACTAAAAATAGATGTTGAAATGTAGGAAGATAGAGAAATACTTTATCAAAATGTTTGCAAGATGAAGACATGGACATTTTAGTTGAACTAAAGAGGCCTTGTTTAAATCAAATGTTACTTGTCCTATGCTTCGTAAACATCAGGTGTAGACAGTGAAATGCTTACGTATAGGCCCACAATGAGTAACGATTACTTGGCTACGTGCACGGCAATGGTGGTCAGTGATGTTTAAGATGAGGGAGGATGATAAAAAAAATGTATGAGCATGGCTTTATTTGTATTACAGCACATTAGATGACTGTCAATTATATTCCATTCACCCAGCTCAATGTAACATCGATAGGTTTAGGTTACTACGTGATAGTCAAATTTTCTGTATGCCTATCATGAGGTTGCTACATCCTAGCCTATGAATGAAAGTTTACTACATAGGTGCACATATTGAGAGAACATTTTTAGTAATCAAGGTGACAGACAGTGAGACATTCAATACCGCCTTGCACACTCTTGCCTGCATCTAGCTGATCTAGTGTGGAATCATTAGTCCAACAGTTGCAAACGAGTTTCTATTGGAAAAATTCTGGTATATTTATCCCTGTTTCATTTTGTTTGCTTCTGTTTAAGAACAGTTTTTAAACAGAATCAGCTAAATGAATACACCCCTGATCACATGCAAACACAATTCACTTTCATAGCAGCCACATACAAACAGCATGATCATTTTGCCCATTGTAGAATTTCTTCTCACATATA
Organism: Salmo trutta; assembly: GCF_901001165.1. Taxonomy (NCBI): domain Eukaryota; kingdom Metazoa; phylum Chordata; class Actinopteri; order Salmoniformes; family Salmonidae; genus Salmo; species Salmo trutta. The sequence goes on along the minus strand of NC_042961.1, from coordinate 27,268,865 downwards.
CTCTCTCTCCTCCTCTCACCTTTTCCATTCACTTGTGGACTTCAGAGCACATCACATAAGCTGGCTGTGATCAGGCGAAAAAACCTTTCAAAGCAAAACTTTCATATTTGGTATTTTATTAGGATCCCCATTAGCTGTTGCAAAACCAGCAGCTACTCTTCCTGGGGTCCACACAAAACATGAAACATGACATAATACAGAACATTAATAGACAAGTACAGCTCAAGGACAGAACTACATAAAAAAAATTAAAAGACATGTAGCCTACACATCAATACATACGCATAAACTATCTAGGTCAAATAGGGGAGAAGCATACGCTTTCTAGAATTTGTTCTGGATTTTGGGACTGTGAAAAGACCCCTGGTGGCATGTCTGGTGGGGTAAGTGTGTGTATCAGAGCTGTGTGTAAGTTGCCTATGCAAACAATTTGGGATTTTCAACACATTAATGTTTCCTATAAAAATAAGAAGTGATGGAGTCAGTCTCTCCTCAACTCTTAGCCAAGAGAGACTGGCATGCATAGTATTTATATATGTCCTCTGATTACAATGAAGAGCAAGACATTGCACTCTGTTCTGGGCCAGCTGCAGCTTAACTAGGTCTTTCCTTGCAGCACTCAACCACACGACTGGGCAATAATCAAGATAAGACAAATCTAGAGCCTGCAGAAACTGCTTTTTGGAGTGTGGTGTCCAATGGCGATTTTAACATGTATATCTTGGTGGGGCAAACAAAAAACAAAAAAAATCGATGCATGCCAGCAAAACCACTGCACAACACAACACTAAATAATACATTAATTGCACTTAAAACAGTGTCTACATATATCCTTCCCAACAGCAGAGCTTTATTTTCAGCTCCATGTACTGAATCCTTACCACTGCTACACGTAACTATCAGCAGAGCCTTGTCTGGCAGCAAAACAGTTCATTCAGCCTTATTTACTGCCTTTAAAAAAAAATAGCTGATATGGCTGGCTTGCTTAAACAAATGTGGTTTCTACTGACAATAGAGATGTACAAACTATGGCATAAGGGGACAACGAGCAGATAAGAGGCAATCCGTAATTTCGATTAAGACATTAATGAGCGAGCTAGGACGGACGTAGTCAATATAACTATTTGTTCAGCACTTTTGAAATGTACAGCAACAAATGGGACATTCTTACACTATTTTCCCTGTACAAAAGGGGCATATAAGCAGACAATGAAAGCTCTTACAATATTCAATGATTACATTTCTCTAAAATAGGCTATAGGCTTCATGTGCACCGCTATGTCAGAATAGAAGGCTAAATTATGAGGGGGAAAAGGAGCAAATTATTAGGGTGAGGCATATGCGCTACTAACAGCGTAGTGTCCCCATAAGTGACAGAACACTGTGCCAATAACAGCGCAACTAGAGAACAATACCAACCCCTACGCTCTGTATTTTCTGCTGGCTGCCCCACCACCACCACAGAAAGTACTGAGCTAGGCTGAAACATCTGCATTTTGGAGCTGCCTTACTCAAGAAAGCAAAAAAGAGACCATGTTTGTATGCGGCTTTATTTATTTAAATTATTTATTTATTTTACAATGTTTGCAAACTGATATGTGACACGTATTAATGTCAAAATAACATGCTATACAGGTGGAGCTCAAAAAGCAAAGCATCGTTTTATTACGGACAGACCTCTCCCCATCTTTACAACCGTTGAATCTATATGTTTTGACCATGACAGTTTACAATCTAAGATAACACCAAGTAATTTTGTCTCCTCAACTTGTTCAACAGCCAAACCATTCATTACCATATTCAGCTGATGTCTAGAATTTAGGGAATGATTTGTACCAAATACAATGCTCTTAGTTTTAGAGATGGTCATCAGCACACATGGACACACATGCTTTGTTTTATACCAGCGGCAGGTCATTGGTAAAAAATAGAAAAGAGTAGAGGGCCTAGAGAGCTGCCCTGCAGTACACAACATTTTAATTGTTTGACATTAGAGACGCTTCCATTAAAGAACACCCTTCGGAGTTGTATTAGACAGATACTGTAGCTCTGAATCCAGAATATGGCTATCCGCTACACACAGCCTACATCGTTGTCACCATTTTATCTAATGTCATAGCTGTCAACATAGTTATTAGAACTAAAGTGTTAGTAAACTTGCTACAATCATGCAGTATAGTGTACAGTCAGCAAGCACTAGCAGTTACACTGGTGGGCCCCAGTGACAATAAATTAATCAAACTAAAAGCTTACCTTGACTTCCAGTGTTCCAGTGTTGGATAGCCATAGCCAGCTAGCTAACATAGCAGCCCTCTCTGTTTGAGCTGGGTGTTTGAGTAGGCTAAACTAGCTAGCTGCATTCGCTAGCTAAGTGAAAGTGAAATGAAATAATCTTTCTCTCACTTCTCCTTCATTTTTAAATAAATACATTTGTTCAACTATTGTCTTTCTCTTTCTTTGAGTAAACTACTCACCACATTTTATGCACTGCAGTGCTAGCTAGCTGTAACTTATGTTTTGACTACTAAATTCAGTCTCTGATCTCATGGACAACATGTCAGTTCATGCTGCAACAGTTCTGATAGGTCGGAGAACATCCTCCGGAAGTTGTCATAATTACTGTATAAGTCTATAGAAGGGCTTGAAAAACATGAGCCTCCTAGGTTTTGTATTGAAGTCAATGTACCCAAATGAGGATGTACCCTAGCTGTCGTCCAACTACCCCATGGTGCTACCCTATAGAGTGCTGTTAAGGCTACTGTATACATTCATTGCAAATCAGTGTGTTTTAATCAATTATTTGGTTTACATGAATATATTACTAGAGTTCTATATAAAAATGCTAACTTTAATGTTTCATTGTTTTTATTTTTATGAAATTCACTGAGGAGCATGGTCTTCCCCTTCCTCCTCCGAGGAGCCTCCTCTGATACATGGGTACCAGTACCAAGTCGATGTGCTGATGTAGAAGGTAATGGAGGTAGATATGAGCATATAGGTAATGGTAAAATGACTAGGCAACAGGATAGATAATAAACAGTAGCAGCAGCGTATGTGATGAGTCAAAAGAGTTAGTAGAAAAAAGGTACATGCAGATAGTCCTGGTAGCTATTTGGTGAAGTATTTTTTTTAAATGATTATGGCTTGAGGGTAGAAGCTGTTCAGGGTCCTATTGCTACTAAACTTGGTCCATCGGTACCGCGTGCCATGCAATAGCAGAGAGAACAACCTATGACTTGGGTGGCTGGAGTCTTTGACAATTTATAGGGCCGTCCTCTATAGTGATGTACTGGGCCATATGCACTACCATCTGAAGCGCCTTGTATACGGATGCCAAGCAGTTGCTATACTAAGTGGTGATGTAGCCAGTCAAGATGCTCCCAATGGTGCAACTGTAGAACTTTTTGAGGATCTGAGGGCCTATTCCAAATGTTTTCAGCCTCCTGAAGGGGAAGAGGCATTGTTGAGCCTTCTTCATGACCGTGTTGGTGTGTGTGTGGACCATGTTAATTCCTTAGTGATGTAGACACAGAGGAACTTAACTCTCGACCCGTGGTGTGCTCGGCCCTCCGTTTCTTGTAGTCCACGATGGGCTCTTTTGTCTTGCTGACGTTGAGGGAGAGGTTGTTTTCCTAACACCAACACTGTCAGGTCTCTGACCTCCTCCCTATAGGCTGTCTCATCGTTGTTGCTGATCGGGCCTACCACCGTTTTGTAGTCGACAAACTTAATGATGGTGTTGGAGTCGTGTACGGCCCAGCAGTCGTGGATGAACGGGGAGTACAGGAAGTTACTAAGCACGCAACCCTGAGGTTCCCCTATGTTGAGGGTCAGTGTGGCGGATGTGTTGTTGCCTACCATCACCACCGGAGGTCGGCCCATCAGGAAGTCCAGGATCCAGTTGCATAGGGAGGTGTTCAGGCCCAGGGTCGTTAGCTTAGTAAGGAACTATGGTGTTGAACACTGAGCTGTAGCCGATGAACAGCATTTTCACATAGGTGTTCCTCTTGTCCAGGTAAGAGAGGGCAGTGTGGAGTGCAATAGAGATAGCAATATCTGTGGAACTGTTGGGGTGGTATGCGAATTGAAGTGGGTCCAGGGTGTCTGGGATGATGGTGTAGCCTTTCAAAGCATTTCATGCCTACTGATGTGAGTGCTACGGGGCAATAGTCATTTAGACAGGTTATATTGGTGTTCTTGGGCACAGGGACTATGGTGGTATGCTTGAAACATGTAGGTATTACAGATTGGATCAGGGAAAGGTTGGAAATGTCAGTGAAGTCACTTGCCAGCTAGTCAGCGCGTGCTCTGAGTACGTGTCCTGGTAATTTGTCTGGCCCCGCAGCCTTGTGAATGTTAACCTGTTTAACCTCACTAGGGTAGGGGGCGCTATTTTCACCTCCGGATGAAAAGCGTGCCCAAAGTAAACTGCCTGCTACTCAGGGCCAGAAGCTAGGATATGCATATAATTGGTAGATTTCGATAGAAAACACTCTGAAGTTTCCTAAACTATCTGTGAGTATAACAGAACTGTGCATATAATTGGTAGATTTGGATAGAAAACACTCTGAAGTTTCCAAAACTATCTGTGAGTATAACAGAACGGATATGGCAGGCAAAAACCTGAGAAAAATCCATCCAGGAAGTGGGATTTTTTTTATTTTTGTAGTTTTCTATTGAATGCCATTACAGTATCCATTGACTTAGGACTCAAATTACCATCAGTGTCCCAGAGGTTTTTCATGCGCACGCCTTTCTTGAACAAGAAGTTCATTTTTAAACCGATGTATAACACTTGTATGTTTTATGAATTTTTATAATGAGTATTTCTGTTTTTGAATTTGGCACTCTGCAATTTCACTGGATGTTGGCCAGGTGTGACGGTAGCGTCCCACACCCCCTAGAGAGGTTAAAGGTCTTACTCACATCGGCTACGGAGAGCGAGATCGCACAGTCATCCGGAACAGCTTGTGCTCTTATGCATGGTTCAGTGTTGCTTGCCTCGAAGAGAACATAGAAGGCATTAAGCTCATTTGTTAGGCTTGCGTCACTGGGCAGTTTGTGGCTGGGATTCCTTTTGTAATCCATGATAGTTTGCAAGCCCTGCCACATACGACGAGCTTATGAGCCGGCGTAGTAGGATCCAATCTTAATAAACTCTTTGCCTGTTTGATGGCTCGTCGGAGGTCGTAACGAGATTTCTTATAAGCGTCAGGATTAGTGTCCTGCTCCATGAAAGCAGCAGCTTAAGCCTTTAGCTCTGTGTGGATGTTGCCTGTAATCCATGGCTTCTAGTTGGGATATGTACATACAATCACTGTGCGGACGACGTTGTCAATGCTCTTATTAATGAAGCAGGTGACTGACGTGTTAAACTCCTTAATGTTAACGGTTGAATCCCAGAACATATTCCAGTCTGCTACCGAAACAGTCCTGTGGCTTAGTATCCACTTTATCAGACCACTTCCGTATTGAGAGCATCACTGGTACTTCCTGTTGGAGTTTTTGCTTGTAAGTAGGAATCAGGAGAATAGAGTTATGGTCAGATTTACCAAAGGAAGGGTTAGGGAGAGCCTTGTATGGGTTTCTGTGTGTGGAGTAAAGGTGATCTAGAATTTTGTTGACTCTAGTTGCACAGGCCTAGCTAGAATGTCGCTGCAATGGAGAGCTTCACCACGCTGTCTGTGTGGGTGGACCATTTCAGTTGGTCCGTGATGTGTACGCCGAGGAACTTAAAACTTTCCACCTTCTCCGCTACTGTCCCGTCGATGTGGATAGGGGGGTGCTCCCTCTGCTGTTTCCTGAAGTCCACTATCATCTCCTTTGTTTTGTTGACATTGAGAGAGAGGTTGTTTTCCTGACACCACACTCAGGGAGGAGTGCCCTCACCTCCTCCCTGTAGGCTGTCTTGTCGTTGTTGGTAATCAAGCCCACTACTATTGTGTCGTCTGCAAACTTGATGATTGAGTTGGAGGCGTGCATGGTCACACAGTCATGGGTGAACTGGGAGTACAGGAGGGGCTGAGCACGCACCCTTATGGGGCCCCAGTGTTGAGGATCAGCGAAGTAGAGATGATGTTTCCTACCTTCACCACCTGGGGGCGGCCCGTCAGAAAGTCCAGGACCCAATTGCACAGGGCGGGGTTGAGACCCAGGGCCTTAAAACGTCTTACGGATCAGTGGGACGCTAGCATCCCACCTCGCCAACATCCGGTGAAATTGCAGAGCGCGAAATTCTAAATACAAAATTCGTAATATTAAACATCATGATATTAAAAGTGTCTTACATCGTTTAAAAGCTTAACTTCTTGTTAATCCAGCCGCTTTGTCAGATTTTAAAAAGGCTTTACGGCGAAAGCATTCCATGCGATTATCTGAGGACAGTGCCCCGTGTACAAAAGCATTACAAACATTTTCCAAACAAGCAGAGGCGTCACGAAAGTCAGAAATAGCGATAAAATAAATCACTTACCTTTGAAGATCTTCCTCTGTTTGCAATCCCAAGGGTCCCAGCTACATAACAAATGGTTGTTTTGTTCGATAAAGTCCTTCTTTATATCCAAAAAAAGTCAGTTTAGTTGGCACGCTTGATTCAGTAATCCACCGGTTTCCCTCATTCAAAATGTATTCAAAGGAATCCCAAATGTTACCAATAAACTTCGTCCAAACTAGTCAAACAACGTTTCTAATCAATCCTCAGGTACCCTAATATGTAAATAAATGATCAAATTTAAGACGGAGAATAGTATGTTCATTACCAGAAAGAAATAACGAAGTGCGCGCCCTCATCCACTCGCTCCACAATACTACAGCCAAAATGGGAGCCACCTAGTTAAACTACAAATTCTAGCTCATTTTTCAAAAAACAAGCCCGAAACTCTTTCTAAAGACTGGAAGCCCTAGGAACTGCAATCTGGGAGTTATTCCTCTGATTTTCCCATAGACAGCCATTTCAATGAGTGGTGACCTCAAAAAACAAATCCGTATGGATTCTCCTCACCTGCCATATCAGTTCTGTTATACTCACAGACATTATTTTAACCGTTTTAGAAACATTAGTGTGTTTTCTATCCAATACTACCAATTATATGCATATCCTAGCTTCAGGGCCTGAGTAACGGGCAGTTTACTTTGGGCACATCAGTCATCTAAACTTCTGAATACTGCTCCTATCCCTAAGAAGTAGCCAATTTATTCATTACTAAATGTATTTAACATTAGATAGTTATTCCAAAGATTCTTACCTTTGCCTCGATTCGGCAGTCTCGTCCAGATCACCATGGTATTTGTAGTTCTTTATGATATCCATATTATCAGCTATTTAACATTTCATTTTTTGTGGGTAAATACAGGCGAATAAATTGATTAAAATCACCTTGTCCTAAAGAGATTTACATGGTTATCAAAACGTCACACCAGGGTAAGCCAACACAAAACACAGCCCTTATTTTAACTGTTTATAAAATCCCCTATGGGAGAAATTAATGGTGGACATTTTTTTGGAACCATTTCCCTGTTTGACTGCTAGGTTTTATTGGTACTATGACTTATACTGTGGTACTCTATTTCCTACCATGTATCATCTCCATTGCCTGATTCTATAAATTCTTAAACTGAATTGCATCTCTGCCACCGCCTGCTCTTTAACTTGAGTCCACAGTCAATGGGCACCACCATAAACCTCAATTGGTTACAGTCTGCTGGTTTGAGGTCCAGGCAGCTTATTGGCAGCGCCATCTAATAAGGTGACTCTTTTAAATACAATTTTGTATTTGTAAAACATCTATTGTTTATGTACATGCAGTGGTTAACTGTTTTTTCTTGTCTACCATCAGAAGACAGTGTTTTTGTCACTGTTTTTGGTCATCTTGTGAACATAGTCAGCTGAATCTTTGCGAAAGCACTGTTGTATTTCAGAAAGCCATCTAGTGGAAGAAAAAGATCTAACAAGTAATTTGGTGTACTCTTGTTAATGTGTTATTTTTCAAGCAAACCTAATCCTGTCACAGGCGTCGAAATGAGTAGACCAAGGTGCAGCGTGTATAGTGCTCATTTTTAAACTTTTAATGAAGACACTTGAACCAAAACAATAAAACGACCGACAACAGTTTCGTAAGGTACACAATGACAAAACGGAAAACAACTACCCACAAAACCCAAAGGAAAAACAGGCTGCCTAAGTATGGCTTCCAATCAGAGACAACGATAGACACCTGCCTCTGATTGGAAACCATACCCGGCCAAAACATAGAAAACGAAACATAGAAATAGAAATCTAGAAAAAGCCCACATATAAACAGAAAACCCCAAAAACACCCAAAACAACCACCTGTCACGTTCTGACCACTCTACTATGGAAAATGACCTCTTCCAAGGGTCAGGACGTGACAAATCCTCTAAGCTTTAAACTGTGCTTGTTCTTTATCTGCCTCTGTACTGTTTCCCTTTAATGGGCCTGGAACCTGTGTAACGTTTGGCTAACCCTAGTGTAGTATTCAGTCATCTCTTCAAAACAACTACAGTGAATACTACAAAAACCACTACAGTGAATACTACAAAAACACTACAGTGAATAGTATACTACAGAGCGCATGCTGTAGCCTGAGACTGCCGTGCAGCTCCCTGGAATTGCCTGCAGAAATGTCCGCCCGCCTAGAGAAGCAGGAGATTGACCTTCACTCAACTTTCTAGAGCAGTGGTCACCAACCGGTCGATCACGAAACTGTTGCCACTTTTGCACCATTTCATGTGTCTGAAGGTACAAAGTCTACCTTCCTGGCGGGCCCAGAGAGCAAATTACCGCTGGCCAATCGGATGGCTCAAATGATTGTCTGTAGTAACGTAGCAGGCATAAAAGAAAGCTACAGTAAAGTTGACACTGTGAGATTTCAAAACGTTTAAAACCATGACTAGAGAGAGACTGTCAACGAATATAGCAAAGAGCTGCTGTTTTCATGAGTGAGTTAATGTTTAAGTTCTTATTCAGCACTGTCAACACTTTGTATTCAACACTTTTATAAGCCATAAAATGCTTGTTCTTCCTATTTCCACTCAGCGCTACAATGAGCACTGCAGCAGTAATGAATGAGTAGGAAAGTATATCTACAGGCTTGTGTTATTATTAGAAGCTTGTCTTTTTTAATATCAGAATATTTTACTTTCTCTGTTCATAGGAGTAACAACATCAATTTGTGCATGAGGCAGAAATAATGTGGTGCGACTCGAGTTTCACAACCAGCTGGAAGACGGTGTGTCCCTTTTTGGTCAGTGTCAGTGGAGGAAAGGGAGAGTTGAGAGGTGGACCCTCAGTCTGCTGCTCTCTCCCTCCACTGAGACTGACCATCAGATGCAGGCACCATCAGCCCAGTAAAATACAAATAATTATTTAAATGTATGCTCACTCAGCTGTGCTTCACAAGTAATACAACAATGGATCTATTACCGGTGTGACCATATAGCTTACCACACATTTTGAAATATAATTTAAAAAAATGTCCCGAACAACAATGCATTCATTCATTGTCAGGGCAATTCAAGCAAAGCCAATACACAGTGATAATGTATTGGGCCTATAGCTTACTGCACAAACCTCATTGCTACAGTACTGTTTTTAATTGGTTAATGTTGCATAGGCTTACGTTTTTTAAGTCATGTTAAAGAAAAATCTGAGCGGTAGGTCTCAGCTTGCATTTTGACTGAAAGTGATCTTGACTTAGAAAAGGTTGGTGCCCACTGTTTTAGAGTTTTTTCCTGTTAATACTATCAACATTTCCTTTTACTGTGGCAATTGTAATTGAATCAGCGCAATATTAGCCACATTCAATTGGAGTAGAATTATATTGCATTGACATGCACTACCCAGCCCATACTTTACATAGACCGGTGTGGCATAAAAAATCAGAGCTGCAGTAGGCCTATATGCAAATACACCCTTGCCATATGTGGATCTATGCCATTTACTTTGAACTAGACTGTATTTACAGCATGAGCGGTTGTGAGTAGATGCACTTGTTTTGAGATCAAAGCGAGAGCTGCATGTAGCAACGTGTGCACATTTTGTGCATATCCTTAGCTAGATAGTGAGTTATTAGCCCAGTTTTAGATCATTTGTAGTCAGCAAAAGGGGAGTGATTGCTTCCTACAAGAGCACAAAATGTGTAAAAAAATTTGACATCTTTGAAATGTGAGTCAGGTAAAGAGCTTTTTTTTGTCTTAAAGGGGCAGTGTTGTACTTTGAGATAGCTTATTCAAGCCTAAGTAGCCAATAGGCAGAGGGTAGCACAATTTGTCTGATTCTCTGTAATAATGGTATGGGAATAATGCATTTAGTAAAGTGGTTTCTTGCATCAAGCAACACTACATTTTCAGTCACCACCTTGTCTGAAGGACAAGTGGATAAATAGGTTAATGTCAAGCCCTGCATGTTTTTTCTTCTTCAAGTCTCATGGAAAGTAAGCCTACATTGAACACCACACATTGGCTGCTACTGTAGGCTGAATGATAGAACAGCTATTTCCATGTTACAATGTATAGGGATGCATTTTTTCTGCTGTTTTTTATGGCAGGGCACTCTGGTAGAGCTACATTATGATCAAATACCCACAGTAGGCTACATGGCCCCTGTTTAAACTGTAACTTAAAGCGGGTACAGCCTCAATGTTCACAGTAAACGCGCACTGGAAGTTGCACAGAATTTTCACAATGTTCAAGTTTGCGCTCAGCAGACTTGAAATTTGCTCAATGCCTACATTTTTTAGAGGGAATATTGCTAGTCATGTCTGCAAAAACACTACAGTGAACACTAAGATTTGGCATGGGTCCTCAGATCCTCAAAAAGTTCTACAGCTGCACCACCGAGAGCATCCTGACTGGTTGCATCACTGCCCTACACCCAAACAAGGGCACTGCGTTCATCCACCTCTGGCCTGCTCGCCTCCCTACCTCTGAGGAAGCACAGCTCCCGCTCAGCCCAGTCAAAACTGTTCGCTGCTCTGGCACCCCAATGGTGGAACAAGCTCCCTCACGACGCCAGGACAGCGGAGTCAATCACCACCTTCCGGAGACACCTGAAACCCCACCTCTTTAAGGAATACCTGGGATAGGATAAAGTAATCCTTCTACCCCCCCCCCCCCAAAATTTTTAAATGCACTATTGTAAAGTGGTTTTTCCACTGGATATCTTAAGGTGAATGCACCAATTTGTAAGTCGCTCTGGATAAGAGCGTCTGCTAAATGACTTAAATGTAAATGGTATGGCAACTGCTCATCCTCCGACCACAAGGCACTACAGAGGGTAGTGCGTATGGCCAAAGACATCACTGGGGCCAAGCTTCCTGGCATCCAAGATCTCTATACCAGGCTGTGTCAGAGGAAGTTGTCAAATATTCCAGCCACCCTAGTCATAGACTGTTCTCTCTGCTACCGCATGGTAAGCGGTACCGGAACGCCAAGTCTAGGTCCAAGAGGCTTCTAAAAAGCTTCTACCCCCAAACCATAAGACTCCTGAACATCTAATCAAATGGCTACCCAGACAGTTTGCATTGCACCCCCCCCCCCCCCCACACCTCTTTTACGCTGCTGCTACTCTCTGTTATTATCTATGCATAGTTACTTTTATAACTCTACCTACACGTACATATTACCTCAATTACCTCGACTAACCGGTGCCCCCAAACATTGACTCTTTACCGGTACCCCCTCTATATAGCCTCGCTATTGTTATTTTATTGCTGCTCTTTAATTATTTGTTACTTTTATTTATTTCTTTTTTTAGGTATTTTTCTAAAAACTACATTGTTGTTTAAGGGCTTGTAAGTAAGCATTTCACTGTAAGGTCTACACCTGTTGTATTTGGCGCATGTGACAAATACAATTTGATTTGATGTTAGAATCACCTTTGGCAGCAATTACAGCTGTGAGTTTTTCTGGGTAAGTCTTTAAGAGCTTTGCACACCTGGATTGTACAATATTTGCCCATTATTCTAATTTAAATTCTTCAAGCGGTGTCAAATTGGTTGTTGATCATTGCTAGACAACCATTTTCATTTCTTGCAATAGATTTTCAAGCAGATTTAAGTCAACTGTAACTTGGCCACTCAGGAACATTCATTGTGTTATTGATAAGCAACTCCAGTGTAGATTTGGCCTTGTGTTTTTGGTTATTGTCCTGCTGAATGGTGAATTTGTCTCCCAGTGTCTGGTGGAAAGTTTTTCCTCTAGGATTTTACCTGTGCTTAGCGCTATTCCATTTATTTTTTATCCTGAAAAACTCCCCAGTCCTTAACGATTACAAACATACCCATAACATGATGCAGACACCAGTTAAACACCACTTGAAAATATTGAGTTGTACTCAGTAATGGGTTTTATGCAGATTTCCCACAAACATACACTTTGTATTCAGGACAAAAGGTGAATTGCTTTGCCACATTTTTTTGCAGTACTACTTTAGTGTCTTGTTGCAAACAGGATGCATGTTTTGGAATATTTTTATTCTGTACAGGCTTCCTCCTTTTCCAGTGGCGATTTTAGCATGTAAATCTTGGTGGGGCAAACTCCCCCATTTTTTTTTAGACGCATGCCAGCAAAGCCACTACACATCACAACACTAAATAATACATTAGTTGAACTATAATGGTGAAAAATGGTGCCCACAAACTGTTAGGGCCTACATAAAGCTGTCCCAACAGCAGAGTCCCAACAGCAGAGTTCCAACAGCAGTCTCAACACCTTACCACAACTAAACCTGGCTATCAACAGAGCCTTGTATGGCAGCGAAACAATTCATTCAGCCTATTTTACTGCCTTTAAATAACATAGCTGATATGACTGACTTGCTTAAACAAATGTGGTTTCTACTGACAACTGAGATGTACAAACTACTGTATGGCATAAGGGGACGACGAGCGGATAAGAGGCAATCCGTAATTTGGATTAAGACATTAATGAGTGAGCTAAGACGGACATAGTCAATATAACTATTTGTTCAGCACTTTGGAAATGTACAGAGACAGAATTCAGAAAATGGGCCGTTCTTACAGTATTATCCCTGTATACCAAATCAGAATAAATAAAGGAGGCATATAAGCAGACAATGAAAGCTCTTACAATATTTGATGATTACATTTGTCTAAAACAGAATATAGGCTACATGTGCACCACCAAGTCAGAACAGTAGGCAAATGACAAGGTGGAAAGGGACCACATTATTAGGGTGAGGCGCCTGGGCTACTAACAGCTTACTACACAACAGACACTTAGTACAGTATTCTTAGCTACAGTATACATATCTCCTAGGCATATTACATTTTATGCAGCAGCATACAAGACATTTTTGGACTCACCTTGTTGTGCTGTGCTCACTTGAACAGGAAGGTGGCGCAGTGGTCCTTTGTGGGCAAATTTTGTCATCAAAATTTGTTGTCAAAGTCTGGCATTCTCTGGATTTATGGTGCTTTCAAGACAACTGGGAACTCTGGAAAAAAATAAGATTGAACCATGACGTCTGTGATCTTCAGGTCGGAGCTCTAGAAAGAGGCCGAGTTCCCGACTTGGGATTCCGAGTTGGATGACCGTTCAAAACGTATTTTCCCAGTCGGAGCTAGTTTTTTTTTAGAGTTCCAGTTGTCTTGAACTCACTGAAGTCTGAGATTACCCAGTTTTAAGTTTCCAGTTGTTTTGAACGCGGCAGAAGTCATGCTGGAGTGACAGCATGGCCAATGTTGAATGTTAATCATTTTAAGCTTGGAAAAAAGACCCTTAAACCAAGACTTGGGACCACACACCCACACAACTGAGTAGCAGGCTAGTGATTGCTTTGCAGGACTTGCAGTCTACCACAGATTCCTTCCAAACCACTCATTGTTGAATTTGCCATTTCCAACTTGTATTTCCAACGTTCTATAATTTCTCTTCATAATTTCTCTTCATCTGACAAGGATTGAAAAGGATTTGCCAGTAGACTGTCAACTTGATTCATGATGATGACTGCTAGCTTGCTAGCTAAGATTTTGAAAGTCTGATGTTGCCATGATCAGTCCAATCAAAACTATGGTACTGTAGATATAACGTGATTTGACTAATTTTATCTGTGCCCAATGACCTTGATCCTTCTTGGATGGACACTTCTAGTGTAACTCTATGGCAGCACCCAAGGGGCTTGAATTCTTTAGCTCTACCCGTAGATTTTGTGGTGATGTAGTGTCCCCATGCGTGACAAAACACTGAGCCAATCAAGGCGCAACTAGAGTACATTACCAACCCCTACGCTCTGTATTTTTCACTGGCTGCCCCACCACCACAGAAAGGACTGAGCTAGGCTGAAACACCTGCATTTTGGAGCTGCCTCACTCGAGAAAGCAAAAAAGTGTCCATGTTTGTATGTGGCTTTATTAACTCAAATATACATTTTTACATTGTTTGTAAACTGATCTGTGACACGTATTAATGCCAAAATAACATGCCCCACCTGCCCTGAATGACGGGTCGACACTGTTCCTTTCACTCTGTCATTTAAGTGCCTTTAGCGGAATGCAATCTTAAGATCGTTTGGTCCAGAGACAAGAACTCTACCATCTATGGCAAATCCTGGGCTCCTGACGGGGACAATAGAATTCTCATCACTGCATGTTACAATAGTAAATCATAATCTGTTTGTCAAGCTGATTCTATATTGAATGTTGTCTTCGAGATGCTCTAACAAGTATATGCTGTGTGTATGTTGTGCTCTTCAACTCTAAAATGCATTACACGGTGTAAGACAAAACCCACAAAGAAAAGACAACCGGCAAATCCATATGTGGTCTCAATGTCTAATAGTGTCAAACTGCAGTATGATGGTTCTCCTCACAGCTGAGTCCATTCTTGGTGAATAGCACTTGGTTGATCTCTGGGAGAGGAGAGCTGAAAAGATTATGGGAGACAAAAGAAGATTGAATCCAAGAAATCATCACAGCAAAGGATTGTAGTTAATGAGTTAGAAATGAACATCCTGACAAAAAAAATGTAAACAACTAGGATAAGGATAGAGGCAGGGTAATCTTTTAAAAAAGAATATTTCACCTTTATTTAACCAGGTAGGCTAGTTGAGAACAAGTTCTCATTTGCAACTGCAATCTGGCCAAGATAGAGCATAGCAATTCGACACATACAACAACACAGAGTTACACATGGAATAAACAAAACATACAGTCAATAATACAGTACAAAAAAATTAAACAAAAAGTATATATACAGTCAGCGCAAATGAGGTAAGATAAGGGAGTTAAGGCAATAAATAGGCCATGGTGGCGAAGTAATTACAATATAGCAATTAAACACTGGAATGGTAGATGTGCAGAAGATGAATGTGCAAGTAGAGATACTGGGGTGAAAAGGAGCAAGATAAATAGTTTGGGGATGAGGTAGTTGGATGGGCTGTTTACAGATGGGCTATGTACAGGTGCAGTGATCTGTGAGCTGCTCTGACAGCTGCTCTGCTTAAAGCTAGTGAGGGAGATATGAGTCTCCAGCTTCAGTAATTTTTGCAGCTCATTCCAGTCATCGGCAGCCGAGAACTGGAAGGAAAGGCGACCAAAGGAGGAATTGGCGTTGGGGGTGACCAGTGAGATATACCTGCTGGAGCGCGTGCTACGAGTGGGTGCTGCTAAGGTGACCAGTGAGCTGAGATAAGGCGGGGCTTTACCAAATAGAGACTTGTAGATAACCTGTAGCCAGTGGGTTTGGCGATGAGTATGAAGAGAGGGCCAACCAACGAGAGTGTACAGGTTGCAGTGGTGGGTAGTGTATGGGGCTTTGGTGACAAAACAGGTGGCACTGTGATAGACTGCATCCAATTTGTTGAGTAGAGTGTTGGAGACTATTTTATAGATGACATCGCCGAAGTCTAGGATCGGTAGGATGGTCAGTTTTACAAGGGTATGTTTGGCAGCATGAGTGAAGAATGCTTTGTTGCGATATAGGAAGCAGATTCTAGATTTAATTTTGGATTGGAGATGCTTAATGTGAGTCTGGAAGGAGAGTTTACAGTCTAACCAGTCACCTAGGTATTTGTAGTTGTCCACGTATTCTAAGTCAGAGCCGTCCAGAGTAGTGATGCTGGACGGGCGGGCAGGTGCGGGCAGTGACCGATTGAAGAGCATGCATTTAGTTTTACTTGCATTTAAGAGCAGTTGCAGGCCACGGAAGGAGAGTTGTATGGCATTGAAGCTCGTCTGGAGGTTAGTTAACACAGTGTCAAAAGAGGGGCCAGAAGTATACAGAATGGTGTCGTCTGCGTAGAGGTGGATCAGAGAATCACCAGCAGCAAGAGCGACATCATTGATGTATACAGAGAAGAGAGTCGGCCCGAGAATTGAACCCTGTGGCACCCCCATAGAGACTGCCAGAGGTCCGGACAACAGGCCCTCCCATTTGACACACTGAACTCTATCAGAGAAGTAGTTGGTAAACCAGGCGAGGCAGTCATTTGAGAAACCAAGGCTGTCGAGTCTGCCAATAAGAATGTAGTGATTGACAGAGTCGAAAGCCTTGGCCAGGTCGATGAATACGGCTGCACAATAGTGTCTCTTATCGATGGCGGTTATGACATCGTTTAGGACCTTGAGCGTGGCTGAGGTGCACCCATGACCAGCTCTGAAACCAGACTGCATAGCGGAGAAGGTACGGTGGGATTCGAAATCGTCGGTAATCTGTTTGTTAACTTGGCTTTCGAAGACCTTAGAAAGACAGGAGAAATTATGGGGGCTTGGGCGGGTCGCTGTGGAGGGTGCCGGGCAGTTGACCGGGGTAGGGGTAGCCAGGTGGAAAGCATGGCCAGCCATAGAGAAATGCTTATTGAAATTCTCAATTATCGTGGATTTATAGGTGGTAACAGTGTTTCCTAGCCTCAGAGCAGTGGGCAGCTGGAAGGAGGTGCTCTTATTCTCCATGGACTTTACAGTGTCCCAGGACTTTTTTGAGTTTGTACTGTAGGATGCAAATTTAGCTTTCCTAACTGCCTGTGTATATTTGTTCCTAACTTCCCTGAAAAGTTGCATATCATGGGGTCTATTCGATGCTAATGCAGAACGCCACAGGATGTTTTTGTGCTGGTCAAGGGCAGACAGGTCTGGAGTGAACCAAGGACTATATCTATTCCTAGTTCAACATTTTTTGAATGGAGCATGCTTATTTAAGATGGTGAGGAAGGCACTTTTAAAGAATAACCAGGCATCCTCTGCTGACGGGATGAGGTCAATGTCATTCCAGGATACCCCGGACAGGTCGATTAGAAAGGCCTGCTCGCAGAAGTGTTTTATGGAGCGTTTGACAGTGATGAGGGGTGGTCGTTTGATCGCAGACCCATTACGGATGCAGGCAATGAGGCAGTGATAGCTGAGATCTTGGTTCAAAACAGCAGAGGTGTATTTCGAGGGCGAGTTAGTTAGGATGATATCTATGAGGGTGCCCATGTTTACGGATTTGGGGTTATATCTGGTAGGTTCATTGATAAATTGTGTGAGATTGAGGGCATCAAGCTTAGATTGTAGGATGGCCGGGGTGTTAAGCATGTCCCAGTTTATGTCACCTAGTAGCACGAGCTCAGAAGATAGATGGGGGGGCAATCAATTCACATATGGTGTCGAGGGTACAGCTGGGGGCAGAGGGTGATCTATAGCAAGCGGCAACGGTGAGAGACTTGTTTCTGGAAAGGTGAATTTTTAGAAGTAGAAGCCCGAATTGTTTGGGTACAGACCTGGATAGTATGACAGAACTCTGCAGGCTATCTTTGCAGTAGATTGCAACACCGCCCCCTTTGGCAGTTCTATCTTGGCGGAAAATGTTATAGTTAGGGATGGAGATTTCAGGGTTTCTGGTTGTTTTCCTAAGCCAGGATTCAGACACGGCTAAGACATCCTGGTTGGCAGAGTGTACTAAAGCAGTGAGTAAAACAAACTTAGGGAGTAGTCTTCTAATGTTAACATGCATGAAACCAAGGCTTTTATGGTTACAGAAGTCAACAAATGAGAGCACCTGAGGAGTGGGAGTGGAGCTAGGCACTGCAGGACCTGGATTAACCTCTACATCACCAGAGGAACAGAGGAGAAGTAGGATAAGGGTACGGCTAAAGGCTATACAAACTGGCCATCTAGTACGTTCGGAACAGAGAGTAAAAGGAGCAGATTTCTGGGCACGATTGCATAGATTCAAGGCATAGTGTACAGACAAATGTAAGGTAGGATGTGAGTACATTGGAGGTAAACCTAGGCATTGAGTAATGATGAGAGAGATATAGTCTCTAGAGACGTTTAAACCAGGTGATGTCATCGCATATGTAGGAGGTGGAACAACATGGTTGGTTAACCTGTTTAGGATAGTGGGCAGTATTTTCACGGCCGGATAAAAAACATACCCGATTTAATCTGGTTATTACTCCTGCCCAGAAACTAGAATATGCATATAATTGTTTGATTTGGATAGAAAACACCCTACAGTTTCTAAAACTGTTTGAATGGTGTCTGTGAGTATAACAGAACTCATATGGCAGGCCAAAACCTGAGAAGATTGCATACAGGAATTGCCCTCGTTGACCATTTCTTGGCCTTCTATAGCCTCTTTATGGAAAATAGAGGATCTCTGCTGTAACGTGACATTTTCTAAGGCTCCCATAGGCTCTCAGAAGGCGCCAGAACGGGGAATGATGACTCTGCAGTCCCTGGCTGAAAAGCAGTAGCGCATTTGGATAGTGGTCGATCTGAGAACAATGAAACGGGCGCACGGGTGCACGTGAAGAGTCCATTTTACATTTTCAGTCTTTGAGCAAAAACGATGTCTCCCGGTCGGAATATTATCACTTTTTTACGAGAAAAATCGCATAAAAATTGATTTTAAACAGCGGTTGACATGCTTCGAAGTACGGTAATGGAATATTTTGAATTTTTTTGTCACGATACGCATCCGCGCGTCACCCTTCTTTACCCTTCGGATAGTGTCTTGAACGCACAAACAAAACGCCGCTATTTGGACATAACTATGGATTATTTGGAACCAAACCAACATTTGTTGTTGAAGTAGAAGTCCTGGGAGTGCGTTCTGACGAAGAACAGCAAAGGTAATCAAATTTTTCTTATCGTAAATCTGAGTTTGGTGAGTGCCAAACTTGGTGGGTGTCAAAATAGCTATTTTAAAATCTGACACCGGGATTGCATAAAGGAGTTCTGTATCTATAATTCTTAAAATAATTGTTATGATAGCTAAAGCTCACTGTCCCAGAACGACATGCTATCTACACCTGCTAGCTAGCAACAGGTCTACTTGTTGAACATAGCTAGCTACATTGCTATGGTTGCTGCATTCTAAGTAAAGTTAGGAGTTATTTTACAGTTTGCATTGATGGTATCATGTTTCTATAACTAAATAGATTACAAATATAAAAATTACTTTACCCATAGCAGTTTGTCGGCTGGAGATCTCTCTCAAGCCGTCACCACAGCTGTGGCCAGCTAGTGAACTTAAAAGTATTGCATTTTTTTTAAATAATTAACATTGCCAGCAAACGGAAATGTGTTCTGAATAACTAAATATACACTATGTAAAAAACAGCTTTTCCCCCGCAAGGGACCGGTCATCTCAAAACTAAAGCAAATATGATGCTTCTGCCCATCACCTATTACATTTGGTTGAGTTTCCAACTAACGTGAATTCAATGTGAAATCAACCAAAAAATGTCACACTATCATTTGATTGGTTATAAGTTGGGTGAAAAAAAGACCAAAAGCCCTTCGGTTGATGACTTTTTGCAAACCCAATCAGTTTTTCACATTGACTCAACGCCATCAGATGTATTTTTGGGGGGTGATGAAATGACATGGAAACATTGATTCAACCAGTTTTTACCCAGTGGGCTGTTCTTGATACATTTAAATACGAGTTTCTATATAATGTTTTATTATGTACATTTCAGTATTATTTTCAGTTGACACACCTGTTTACAGACCTCCCTGAAAGCACTGATTGGTCTGAAAATACTGTATACAGCATGCAGTAGAATGTGTTGATCACTTGGTTGACAGGTGTAGGGTACTGTAAAACAATAAACTGTCCTGTCCTCAAGTGTGAACGCTCGCCAACGAAGTATAGTTTTGTCTATTGTTATAGTTATCGTCCGTGGTGTGGATGAGCCTGAAGGGCATGCAAAACTTTGCAAGTCAAGGTACAATTTTATATAGGCTACATGAACAGATTTGGAATAAAAATGTGAAAGAGGGATAATTTTGCCCAATGAAGGTAGGACAAAATAGGCCTACATCAATGGAAGAGTTGTCCCATTCATTCTACATTCTATAGTTTTAAACTATTTATCAGGGTCGTGAACGGTCCACAGATCAGACTGATGACATAGGATCCGAACACATAATAGTTCACACAGCTGCTTGGAGAGCTGATCACTGTGACCATATAGTAGTGTGTTAAAGGTATTGACCTAAGGGTTGCCCTATTGCCTGGGCCACGTGAACTGAGCTGCCGGGCAAGTTGAACCTGCTCTGAGTTTGTCCCAGCTGATACATTTAAAAAAAAAATGAAATCAGCAAAGAATTCCAGTAGCCTCAGCCTAAACTGATCTTTCTGGTTCATCCCATTGTTTAAGTGAAAGACAGAAAAATGTATGGCATTTATGGTAGCCAGTCAAGTTAAGCCTGCTATGTGGTTTCCCCATTAAGAAGGTGATATTAAATTGTTTTACTGAATTCAAGTAGCCTAACATTTGGGGCTATACTGGGGCTTTTTTTCTTCAAACCTGCTACTGATAGCGCAAGCAGACCACGACCCCCTATGTCCTATTGCGCTCAGGCATGAGCTCCGTGTCGAAATAGCACCAGAACTTAATTTTACGCTTCAGCAGTCTATCATACAGCCGGCATGCTTTACGCCCAGGTCACATTAAAATGAATAGGAGCGTCTCGCACTCTGCAAAAGTTATGTGATGTAGCAGGCCAGTAAAAAAAAACATATTTTTTAAAAACTGCTGACTTGTAGTGCCTTTCAGACCTTAAAGATCGAATCTGCATTTGGGGAAAGAGTTCGCCCCAGCACCTTTGCTTTTATTTTTGTTTTGTTGATGAAACTGGAAAGAGGAGCATCTGGCAGCGTGTTAAAAAAAATTACACTACATATTCTGATGTTCTATCACACATGCATTGATGTCCAAGGGGGAAAAAAACAGTGTTCGTAGTTTGTAGTAACTTCTTTGTAGTTGTAATATCCCAAAGTTTCTGTTGATATTGCAACCACACAATTCAAACGCCGGTTCAGACGGTTCACCAGTATGAGCAAAATCGCTAACCACTGTATTTGTTCAAGAACTGTTGTCAGCTAAAGATAATAATCTGTTTGCATCTACCAATTTGTCTGTCCAGTATCCAGAAGACCTGTCCACAGAGCTTCCTATACAGTTAGTCTCTTTCCGTGTTAGTTAGAGTTAGTCTCTTTCCAAGTGTTGAGGCCGGCAATTAAGGATAATGAGAGGCTCAATTAAAGATGTTGCAGAACTGCTGTATTTGAAGCACCACTCCCTTCTTCCCAGTTACCCTGATGTTGCTATGGCAATCAAGCTGTTTATACGATCCCTTTAATTGTTGCTTCTGCTGAAAGATAGTTTTTTTTTTAACAAAAACTCATAAATAACTACCTAAGAAAAGTAGGCCTATTTCAATCTGATTGAAATAGATTTCATCTTCAATCAATTGAGTTCTATTTTGCTACTTGTAGGCTACTGTCTGTAATTAGTCTCAATATACTGAGCAAAAATATAAAAGCAACATGCACCAATTTCTAAATGTTTACTGAGTTACAGTTTGTATAAGAAAATCAGTCAATTGAAATAAATTCATTAGACCCCCTAATCTATGGATTTCACATGACTGGGAATACAGATATGCATTTGTTGGTCACAGATACCTTCAAAATATGTAGGGGGGTGGATCAGAAAACCAGTCCGTATCTGATGTGACCACCATTTTCCTCATGCAGCGCAACATCTCCTTCGCATAGAGTTGATCAGGCTGTTGATTGTGGCCTGTGGAATGTTGTCCCACTCGTCTTCAATGGTTATGCGAAGTTGCTGGATATCGGCAGGAACTGAAACATGCTGTCATACACGTCAATCCAGAATATCTCAAAAATGCTCAATGGGTGAAATATCTGGTGAGTATGCAGGCCATGGAAGAACAGGGACATTTCCAGCTTCCAGGAATTGTTTACAGATCATTGCTACATGGGGCTGTGTACTATCATGCTGAAACATAAGGTGATGGCGGTGGATGAATGGCACGACAATGGGCCTCCAGAATCTGATCACGGTATCTCTGTGCATTCAAATTGCCATAGATAAAATGCAATTGTGTTTGTTGTCATAGCTTATGCCTGCCTATACCATAACCCCACCGCCACCATGGGGCACTCTGTTCACAACGTTGACGACAGCAAACTGCTTTCCCACACGTCGCCTTATACGTGGGCTGCGGTTGTGAGGCCGGTTGGAAATACTGTCAAGTTCTCTAGAACAGTGTTGGAGGCGGCTTATGGTAGAAAAATTAACATTCCATTCTCTAGCAACAGTTCTGGTGGACATTCCTGCAGTCAGCATGCCAATTGCAAGCGCCCTCAAAATTTGAGACATCTGTGGCATTGTGTTGTGTGACACAACTGCACATTTCAGAGTGGCCTTTTATTGTCCCCAGCACAAGATGCACCTGTGTAATGATCATACTGTTTAATCAGATTCCGGACATGCCACACCTTTCAGGTGGATAGATTATCTTGGCACAGGAGAAATTTTCACTAACTGGGATGTAAACAAATTTGTGCACAAAATTTGAGAGAAATAAGCTTTTTGTGAGTATGGAACATTTCTGGGATGGTTTATTTCAGCTCATGAAACATGCAACCTACACTTTACATGTTGCTTATATACTGCTCAAAAAAATAAAGGGAACACTTAAACAACACAATGTAACTCCAAGTCAATCACACTTCTGTGAAATCAAACTGTCTACTTAGGAAGCAACACTGATTGACAATAAATTTCACATGCTGTTGTGCAAATGGAATAGACAACAGGTGGAAATTATAGGCAATAAGCAAGACACCCCCAATAAAGGAGTGGTTCTGCAGGTGGAGACCACAGACCACTTCTCAGTTCCTATGCTTCCTGGCTGATGTTTTGGTCACTTTTGAATGCTGGCGGGGCTTTCACTCTAGTGGTAGCATGAGACGGAGTCTACAACCCACACAAGTGGCTCAGGTAGTGCAGCTCATCCAGGATGGCACATCAATGCGAGCTGTGGCAAGAAGGTTTGCTGTGTCTGTCAGCGTAGTGTCCAGAGCATGGAGGCGCTACCAGGAGACAGGCCAGTACATCAGGAGACGTGGAGGAGGCCGTGGGAGGGCAACAACCCAGCAGCAGGACCGCTACCTCCTCCTTTGTGCAAGGAGGAGCAGGAGGAGCACTGCCAGGGCCCTGCAAAATGACCTCCAGCAGGCCACAAATGTGCATGGGTCTGCTCAAACGGTCAGAAACAGACTCCATGAGGGTGGTATGAGGGCCCGACGTCCACAGGTGGGGGTTATGCTTACAACCCAACACCGTGCAGGACGTTTGGCACTTGCCAGAGAACACCAAGATTGGCAAATTCGCCACTGGCGCCCTGTGCTCTTCACAGATGAAAGCAGGTTCACACTGAGCACATGTGACAGATGTGACAGAGTCTGGAGACGCCGTGGAGAACGTTCTGCTGCCTGCAACATCCTCCAGCATGACCGGTTTGGCGGTGGGTCAGTCATGGTGTGGGGTGGCATTTCTTTGGGGGGCCGCACAGCCCTCCATGTGCTCGCCAGAGGTAGCCTGACTGCCATTAGGTACCGAGATGAGATCCTCAGACCTCTTGTGAGACCATATGCTGGTGCGGTTGACCCTGGGTTCCTCCTAATGCAAGACAATGCTAGACCTCATGTGGCTGGAGTGTGTCAGCAGTTCCTGCAAGAGGAAGGCATTGATGCTATGGACTGGCCCGCCCGTTCCCCAGACCTGAATCCAATTGAGCACATCTGGGACATCATGTCTCGCTCCATCCACCAACGCCACGTTGCACCACAGACTGTCCAGAAGTTGGCGGATGCTTTAGTCCAGGTCTGGGAGGAGATCCCTCAGGAGATCATCCGCCACCTCATCAGGAGCATGCCCAAGCGTTATAGGGAGGTCATACAGGCACGTGGAGGCCACACACACTACTGATCCTCATTTTGACTTGTTTTAAGGACATTACATCAAAGTTGGATCAGCCTGTAGTGTGGTTTTCCACTTTAATTTTGAGTGTGACTCCAAATCCAGACCTCCATGGGTTGATAAATTGGATTTCCATTGATTATTTTTGTGTGATTTTGTTGTCAGCACATTCAACTATGTAAAGAAAAAAGTATTTAATAAGATTATTTCTTTCATTCAGATTTAGGATGTGTTGTTTAAGTGTTCCCTTTATTTTTTTGAGCAGTGTATTTTTTTCAGTGTATATTTCATGACATGTACCCTAACATCGGTTATTTAATGCATTTGTTTTGGGTAAGCATTGGAACAAGTCGCCTCAATATTTGCAGCCATAGGTGGTATATCTCTCTAGGAGCTGATCTGTCCTCACTATTGTGACATATATCTAACGTTAAGGTAAGTTTTGAATGGATAAAGCTGATCCGAGAGCAGAGTTCAGTTTCTTTCCATCCTGTCAGTATGGACACATGCTCCAACAACACACTTAGCAACCGTTCTCTCTGCGTGATGTTTTGGGAAATGCATGTTTCGTCTTCGGCCGTTAAAACACTCGTAACCTAAGTTCCATCTCTATCGGGAAACCGGGCCCTGGTCTGTCATAGGAGTGATGGTATAAACGGTAGGTATGTTTTCTGCTTTCTACTTTATGTTTTAATTATTATTTTGGGTAGGGTCAATCGTTTTTTTTTCAAGCGTTCAGAGAAGGTTATGTGAACATATATTTAGCATTTTCATAGAGGTCTGATGTACCCCTTATTAGAAATAATGTAATGTTACTGTTACGCCCTGACCTTAGAGATCTTTTTATTCTCTATTTTTGGTTAGGTCAGGGTGTGACTAGGGTGGGTAATCTAGATGTTATATTTCTATGTTGGCCTGATATGGTTCCCAATCAGAGGCAGCTGTCTATCGTTGTCTCTGATTGGGGATCATATTTAGGCAGTTTTTTTCCCACCGGTTGTTTGTGGGATCTCGTTTTGAGTTAGTGCATTTTGCACCTCTGTTGTCACAGTTTGTTATTTTGTTTATAGTTTATTGTATGTCTTGCGAAGTTTCACATATTAATAAAAATGTGGAACGATACTCTCGCTGCGCCTTGGTCCTTCTCTACAAACAATCGTGACAGAAGAATCCCACAAAAAATGGACCAAGCACCGTGGCCAGGATGAGTGGACATGGGAGGAGATTATGAGTGGAGCAGGGCCCTGGACGCGAAGTGGAGAGTATTGCCGTTCAAGGGAGCAGATGGAGGCAGCAAGAGAGGAACGGCGACGATACGAGGAGTTAGAACGACAACAGAAGCCCGAGATTCAGCTCCAAAAAAAATGGGGGGGGGGGGCACACGGGGAGATCTGCGGAGTCAGGGTTTAGACCTGAGCCATCTCCCCGTGCTTACCGTGGGGAGCGTGTGACCGGTCAGGCACCGTGTTATGCAGCGATACGCACTGTATCTCCAGTGCGCATTCACAGCCCGGTGCGCTCGTTGCCGGCGCCCCGCATTAGCCGGGCTAGAGTGGGCATTCAGCCAGGACGGGCTGTGCCGGCTCAGCGCTCCTGGTCTCCAGTACGTCTCCTCGGTCCAGGATATCCTGCGCCGGCTCTACGCACTGTGTCGCCAGTGCGCCTTCACAGCCCAGTGCGTCCTGTGCCAGTGCCCCGCACTTGCCGGGCTAAAGTGAGTATCCAGCCAGGACGGGTTGTGCCAGCTCTATGCTCCAGTGCGCCTCCATGGTCCAGTATATCCTGCACCGGTTCTACACACCAGGTCTCCAGTGCGCCTCCACAGCCCAGTCTGTCCTGTGCCTGCTCCTCGCACTCTTCCTGAAGTGCGTGTCCCCAGTCAGGTATGTCCTGTGCCTGCTCCCCGCACTTGCCCTGAGGTGCGTGTCACCAGTCTGGTGCCACCTGTCCTGGCTCCACGCACCAGGCCTCCAGTGTGCCTTCCCAGTCCAGAGCTTCCGGTGACAGTTCCCAGTCCAGAGCTTCCGGCGACAGTTCCCAGTACAGAGCTTCCGGCGACAGTTCCCAGTCCAGAGCTTCCGGCGACAGTTCTCAGTCCAGAGCTTCCGGCAACATTTCACAGTCCGGAACCTCCTGAGATGGTCCACAGTCCGGAACCTCCTGAGACGGTCCACAGTCCGGAACCTCCTGAGACGGCTTACAGTCCAGAACACCCTGAGACGGCTTACAGTCCGGAACCTCCTGAGACGGCTTACAGACCGGAACCTCCTGAGATGGCTTACAGTCCGGAGCCTCCAGTGACGATCCCCGGCCCGAAGCCTCCAGTGACAGTCTGCGGTCCAGAGCCTCCAGCAACGGTCTGCGGTCCAGAGTCTCCAGCGACGGTCTGCGGTCCAGAGTCTCCAGCGACGGTCTGTGGTCCAGAGTCTCCAGCGACGGTCTGTGGTCCAGAGCCTCCAGCGATGGTCGGCGGTCCAGAGCCTCCAGCGGGGATTCCCAGTCCGGAACCTTCTGTGGCGATCTACGGTCCGGAGTCCCCGGCAATGATCTATGGTCGGGAGTCTCCGGCGACGATCCACGGTGCGGTTCCTCCGGCGACAATCCACTGTCCGAAGCTTCCGGCGACAATCCTTGAACCAGAGTCGCCACCGAAGATGGCGGATCCGTGAGTGGAGCAGAGTCTACGTCCCGCACCGGAGCCGCCACCGAGGCTAGATTCCCACCCGGACCCTCCCCTATAGAGTCAGGTTTTGCGGCCAGAGTCCGCACCTTTGGGGGGGGGATACTGTTATGCCCTGACCTTAGATCTTTTTATTCTCTATTTTTGGTTAGGTCAGGGTGTGACTAGGGTGGGTAATCTAGATGTTATATTTCTATGTTGGTCTGATATGGTTCCCAATCTATCGTTGTCTCTGATTGGGGATCATATTTAGGCAGTTTTTTCCCACCTGTTGTTTGTGGGATTTTATTTTGAGTTAGTGCATGTTGCACCTCTGTCGTCACGGTTTATTATTTTGTTTATAGTTTATTGTTTGTCTTGCGAAGTTTCACATATTAATAAAAATGTGGAACGATACTCACGCTGCGCCTTGGTCCTTCTCAACAAACAATCGTGACACTTACTCAGTAGATGCACTCATCTAGATGTTATTTGTAATTACAAATCACGTGTAGAAGAGTTCGTCATTGCAGTCTGCACTGACTAAATTTCATCCAATCTAGCAACCCTCATCCATAGTGTGACTGTGTATCTTCTGGGAAAAGTTATTTTTAGTTGGTTGGTGCAGTAGCAAGCCCTACTGCTCTGTGGTTTCCGGTATTTAACGGTCCCCTTAAAGAAGAGACAGTGGTGTGTTCTCGTCCTCCCCAGATCATGTGCTACCAACTTGTATGCCTCAATGACATCACCCTGAGCCACACCACCATTATAAAAGGCCTGTATTCACAAGTGTTGTTTAAACAGTGCCAAATGATATCCATTTAACTAAAATAGAGGGTGGCTCAACTGTAAGCTGTCTACAACAGAATCTGTCCCTATAGTAATTTCAGTAACGGAGCCTTGTATTGTTTAATCTACAGCTGGTTATTACTGGCCCAATCTATTACAGAAGATATCATTGCATGCTTGAAATGGATTAATAAATGTATGAATGGTGCCGGAGGAGATGGCTGCTGTTTTACGGGCTCTTAACCAATTGTGCTATTTTTCTCTTTATTTGTAACTTATTTTGTACATAATGTTTCTTCCACAGTCTCTTGTGACCGAAAAGAGCTCCTGGATATCAGGACAGCAATTACTCACCTCGTACTGGACGAAGATCTTTTTTTTAACGAGTCAGACGCAAAGGATTTCCTTCGGTCACCCGTCATTCGCAGGAGAAAGAGACAGAGATATCGGCGACGTACAATACGGTTCAAAAGTTTGGGGTCACTTAGAAATGTCCTTCTTTTTGAAAGAAAAGTTCATTTTTTTCCATTAAAATAACATCAAATTGATCAGAAATACAGTGTAGACATTGTTAATGTTGTAAATGACTATTGTGGCTGGAAACGGCAGATTGTTTATGGAATATCTACATAGGTGTACAGAGGCCCATTATCAGCAACCATCACTCCTATGTTCCAATGTCACGTTGTGTTAGATAATCCTAGTTTATCATTTTAAAAGGCTAATTGATCATTAGAAAACCCTTTTTCAATTATGTTAGCACAGCTGAAAATGGTTGTTCTGATTAAAGAAGCAATAAAACTGGCCTTCTTTAGACTAGTTGAGTATCTCGAGCATCAGCGTTTGTGGGTTCGATTACAGGCTCAAAATGGCTAGAAACAAAGAACTTTCTTCGGAAACTCGTCAGTATATTCTTGTTCTGAGAAATGAAGGCTATTCCATGTGAGAAATTGGCAAGAAACTGAAGATCTCGTACAATGCTGTGTACTACTCCTTTCACAGAACAGCGCAAACTGGCTCTAACCAGAATAGAGAGAGGAGTGGGAGGCCCCGGTGCACAACTGAGCAAGAAGACAAGTACATTAGAGTGTCTAGTTTGAGAAACAGACACCTCACAAGTCCTCAACTGGCAGCTTCATTCAATAGTACCCGCAAAACCTCAGTCTCAACGTCAACAATGAAGAGGCGACTCCTGGATGCTGGCCTTCTAGGCAGAGTTGCAAAGAAAAAGCCATATCTCAGACTGGCCAATAAAAAAATATATAAGATTGGCAAAAGAACACAGACACTGGACAGAGGAACTCTGCCTAGAAGGCCAGCATCTCGGAGTTGCCTCTTCACTGTTGATGTTGAGACTGAAGGAAGTGCTTTGAAAGGCTGGTCATGGGTCACATCAACACCATTATGCCAGAAACCCTAGACCCACTCCAATTTGCATACCGCCCCAACAGATCCACAGATGATGCAATCTCTATTGCACTCCACACTGCCCTTTCCCACCTGGACAAAAGGAACACGTACGGGAGAATGCTATTCATTGACTACAGCTCAGTGTTCAACACCGTGGTGCTCTCACAGCTCATCACTAAGCTAAGGACCCTGGGACTAAAAACCCCTCCCTCTCCAACTGGATCCTGGACTTACTGACGGGTCGCCCCCAGGTGGTAAGGGTAGGTAACAAAACATCTGCCACGCTGATCTGCCACAGGGACCCTCAGGGGTGCGTGCTCAGTCCCCTCCTGTACTTCCTGTTCACCCATGACTGCATGGCCAGGCATGACTCCAACACAATCATTAAGTTTGCCGATGACACAACAGTAGTGGAGCAGGTTGAGAGCTTCACGTTCCTTGGTGTCCATTTCACCAACAAATTATCATGGTCCAAACACACCAAGACAGTCGTGAAGAGGGCACGACAAAGCCTATTCCTCCTCAGGAGACTGAAAAGATTTGGCATGGGTCCTCAGATCCTCAAAAGGTTCTACAGCTGCACCATCGAGAGCATCCTCACGGGTTGCATCACTGCCTGGTATGGCAACTGCTCGGCCTCCGACCACAAGGCACTACAGAGGGTAGTGCGTACGGCCCAGTACATCACTGGGGCCAAGCTTCCTGCCATCAGGATCTCTATACTAGGCGGTGTCAGAGGAAGGCCCTAAAAATTGTCAAAGACTCCAGCCACCCTAGTCATTGACTGTTCTCTCTGCTATCGCATGGCAAGCGGTACCGGAGCACCAAGTCTAGGTCCAAAAGACTTCTTAACAGCTTCTACCCCCAAGCCATAGACTCCTAATCAAATGGCTACCCATAGTATTTGCATTGTCCCCCTCCCCCTCTTTTACACTGCTGCTACTCTCTGGTTATTATCTATGCATAGTCACTTTAACTCTACCTACAGTACATGTACACATTGATTCTCTATCGGTACCCCCTGTAAATAGCCTCGCTACTGTTATTTTACTGCTGCTCTTTAACTTTTTTTATTTTTTATTTTTTACCTAACCAACAACGCAGTTAAGAAAAATAAGTGGTAAGGGCTTGTAAGTAAGCATGTCACTGTAAGACCTACATCTGCTATATTCCACGCATGTGACGAATAAAATGTTATTTGATTTGATTAGGGCGAGTGAGTTATCAATGTCAAATTTACTTGAGCGGAGGAGTGGGAATTTTGTGATCTGTCCTACGTTGAACATGACAGGATTACTTTTAGTATAGAATTTGGACATGTGAGGACACCCGTTCACTACTTTCCCCCAACATAAACACAGGCATACACGGGAGGCGGCTATCACCCCCTCTTTATCCCCGTCTCTCTTCTCCTCTCATTCTCTCCCTACCCCCCTCCCCTCCGATGTCACAACAGAGCAGCAGTGGTTACCAGGGTGATAGGTTTTTTTGGGGCAAGAATAGCAGCAGAGCACTGCAAAATACCTCTTAATTTGTGATGCACAGCTTCCCTATGTCCTTGAGGGCATCAGGTTAGAGGTTTTACAATGCGACAAGAAGATTATGTGAACGTCATTGTCCTTTTCACCTAGCCGCTGTGAAAAAGGACATAAAACACACACATACACACACGCATTTCAATTGGGTATGTGGGGATCCCACCAGGAGAGCTGTTTAACAAAAGTATGTCATGTGTTGTCTGGTAGCCAATTAATAACTGTCCTCTGGATCACTGCAGTGCCGCAGAGTCCTGTAGGATTTAGCCTACTCAACCCTGTAGGAAACAGAGAAAATGTTTGGAAGAACATAAAGCATACAGTGCTATGCGGTACAAAGGAGCGAGCCAGAATGTGAATGAATATAGACGGTCTGAAAATAGTCAAGGGAAATGGTGGGAGAATGAGTGTCTCAATGTATTTTACGAGAGAGAGAGAGAGAAAGAGAGAGAGAGACCCTGAATACAGTGTCTGCTGTATACCCACTAGATTTACAGAGCAGATTGGATCAGATCAAGGCAGAGAGACTAAAGAGGAGAGAGAGAGAGGATAGAGTGGGAAAGTGAGTGAGAGAGCTAAAGAGAGAGAGAGAGGCAGAGAACAGACAGTTTAAACAACACTGTTTCGGGAAAGGAGGGACTTCCAGCGCAGCAGCAGAGGCAGCATACTCATTCTCCAACACAGTAACCTAGCTGCTGAGCAGAACTCCAGAGCACCAACCTCACCCTCAGCCTGACCTCTCTCCACCCCAGCAGATAGCTGCCCACTGACGGAAGAGAGAGCAAGAGACACACCAGGGAAAAGGAGAGGATCCCACTCTACCGGTAAAAACGCCTCAAGCTGTGGCTAGGGGAGCAGACAGACAGACAGACACAGGTGCTGCAGACGGCGGTGAGAGAGGGTTAGGAGGAGGAGACTACAGCTCCAGAGCGGAATAGCTAGATCGAACCTGAGAGAAATTCCAAAAACAGCTGTCTGGCAGACATCCCTCCCGAGAGCAAGTGGCGAGAGCAGGGCGGCCCCAGGGCAGAGACAACAGTCAGTCAGCCCCAGTGAGTTTGGGAACCACACGCCACACACACCTCTTTAGCAGTCAGCACGAGGACTGCAGACCTTCAGGAGGACAGTGGACACCTTTTGACAGGAACCAGGAGCTTATCCCAGGAATTACACAAGGTGAGGGAAAGGGTGAGCAAGGTTTAAGACTTAGTTAGTGTGTAATGTGTCCAATATCTCTGGCATCGTATCATGTACAGGGATTTGGTACATTACAGTAAAACCTTCAATGGGACTAAGTATTCAAAGGGACGATGTGGCTGTTAGCGTGTGTCTCTGTGATTCACCACTGTTTAATATGGTAATTAGTGTTCAGTTATGGATATAAAGAGTGCAGGGGTATGTTACACCAGCGCTCAGTGCGTTTGTCCAGCCAATGTTCTTGCACTACATGACAAGGGGTGAGCAGTTCAGGGCAACCTGACACCACTTCTTTCTTTCCTAGAGGGGACATTTTAAGCCAGGCAACACACTTCTGACATGTTGAGCTTTGCGTTAATCTCCCGAGTGAACAGATTTTATTTTTAGGTTTTCGCAAGGTTTTTGGAGGGTTTTTGGAGTGGCTCATCAGACTACACTCATCACATTACCAGTGAGTGGTTGTGTTGTCATTCCCTTCATGTCTTTTCTGCTTTGATATGATTTCCTGCCCGGCCCTTGCCAAGGACAACTGGGCAGAACCCACGCTAGCGGGTGGCACGGGGTAAACGCTGACAGCTGGGGTGGGGTGGTACAGAGGAGGGGAGAGTCAGACATATCAAATACACCACCCTGCCATTCTATTACACTCCCACCACAGCCACACCAGGCCCCAAGAGGAACAACTGCCTATAATTGAGGTTTCTTTATGTAACAAAACAGCTCGGACCAAGTCATCTTAGGGCTACCATTACCCTCTGCTGTGGTATGCCCAAGTTCTTTTTTTAATTGCGGACGAAAAGAAAGGGGACGATCTATTCATGGTCATGTCAGAATTTAAGGGGTTAAAGGTTAGAGTTTAAAATATAAACACGGGCTATAACCTCCTAGCCCAACATACATACAGTACATCAAAATATAGAACTATGTTTTTACAAAACTACATGTTCAGCGACCATGCTAGTATGAGACTGCTTGAGGGAAGGATTGTAATGCTTCCTTTTTTTTGGAAGAACGGTAATGGCTTAAATAGGTCAAATTGTGAGCCGGAGTGTGTGCATCTTCAATGCTTAACGTAGGCCTTTCTAGGTTCGTCACGCATGTGATGCATTTCTGTGTACAGTGAGACCAAACTGTAAAGTGTCATCATGGGCACTTGTTTAGAATACAGCACACTTACACAAGCTCTAATAACAAGCTAACGCAGATAGTCGAAACAGCCGGTTGTGAGGAGACGAGAGATGGGGATCCATAACCGGACCACACGGCCCTCACCCAAACTCATCAGTCCATTACCCAAAACCCTCAGCGCTTCCCTAGTCTACTACAACCCTCTCTGCTTACAATAGCTAATCCCCTTAACTGGACCTTGCTTTGCATTACATGGCATTCCCCATGTCTGTAACGAACCCAATGCTGTCCTTAGAGGCTGGAACTGCTCCAGCTCCCCCATCATGCCTGCATAGATACATACAGCTGACCCAATGACACAGAAGCTTTATTCGCCACTCTCGATGATTGGACCGGTGCTCAGCAACCACTTGTGAGGAAGGCGCCAGCAGATCCCCCCCCCCCTTCCCCGGAGGTGTAAATGAAAACCCTTGACCGCATTCTGCAGTGGCGTCGCGCCGGGCCCAGGGCTGGCAACGAACATTTGCTGCTCTCGCTGCTCCTTTTGGGCTCTGTTCCAAAAGTACAGTGTGAATCTGGCCTTGAGTAGGAGTTAGACCAGTACGCACCTTCTCAACAATTTCACAACCAGTGAAAGTTCCAGTTTAAATATTTATATCAGATATTTTTGCTTTTTATACAGCTTGCGTCGTCTATTAGTTATCCTGTCAGAATAACGTTTTTAATAAAAAATATATAAATATTAGCCCTTCTTTGGGTTTTTTTGATACATACACATATTTACATACATGGTACTTTTTTTTGCACAGTTACAGTACATAACAAAGACTTCGTTTTTTATATATACACATATTTTGCATAGTTAGTACTTAGGCATCTATAAAGTGTTTTCAGTAATAACTATTACCGATCATGAGCTTTTTAAACCCAGCCCTCTGATACTCTTAGCAACATCTGCAGAGCTGAAATTGTTGTAGCCTTCATATATATAACATTCCGTTGGTGGCAAGAATTTTGTATAATAATTTACATTGAAAAACTCAGTGTTGAATCAAGCGTTGTTTTGTATATCAGTTCATACCCCATGTGTCATATTTATATCAGATATTTTGCTTTTATACAGCTGGCGTCCGCTATTAGTTATCCTCTCAGATAAACAGAGTTAGCTGACTGAGCTGAATACCACTTCCTTTTTAATTAACTAGTGGCCTCTGACATTCCAATCATGCCTGCCAAATGCAGCCAAACTCCACTCCGCCACCAGAATGATCAGTTTGAAGGTCATCCGCTTTCCGGACACCAGCTGACATTTCATGGGCAACGGCTGTTGACCTTGATTTAGATGCATATCGGATGTCTCTCTATCTATACTATCAATAGTATAACTCTGTAGAAATCTTCCACCAAGCCAAATTTCCCATTGTTGGACTAGAGGGAATTTGGCTTGGATGAGGAATTCTATATAGGGACTATACAGCTGATTACAAAAAAAACACGGTCATCCATCATAATACTATGGATTTCCCATGACACTTGAGAATAGCGGATCTGTATTCCATCCGCACAGACCCAGCAGGTGGTCTGGCTTTGATGCAAGGGCAGTCCAATAATCAATAAGTATGTCAGACTGTAGCTGCCTAAGCCAGTGACCGTCTGCAGTATGGGAATGTAATATATGGTAGGTAACGCGGCTGTAGTTGCAATCACAGCACAGAGTACATACGTTGGAATGAACCCATGAGAGGAAGGGTTTAGGATTTGGAGGTTTGCTTTTCTCTGACTTCCTATCGGAACCCAGCCGCAGTGGGCCTCAGCTGTCAAGGTCATCTGAGAAAGAGCAGTATGGAGAGAGGCGGAGAGAGAGAGAAAAGGAGAAGGGAAAGGAAGTCAAATGCTATGCGAGGCAGGGGATCTTTGTTTTCTTTTCTGTCCCTTTAAAAAAAAAAATTTTTGACGGTCTGTTGTTCATCTTTCTCTCTTTCTCAATCTCTCTCTGTCAGACGCACAGCAAACAAACACATGGCGCATGTTCAAACCTTCTTGCTATCTCTCCTGAGCCTAGTCAAGCACCTCATACAAACACTTACACTCACTCCAACACTAACATGCACACAGCCCTTAAGAGAGCAGTGTTGCCCTTCAGACCCACTCACACATATTCTGCATCCTTCCACCCTGCTTGCCATGCATATATATATATATATATATACAGTATATAGCCACAGTGCTTGTTAAGTGACACATTTATTTGTGTTGTAATGGCCACCACCCCCTCCAAGTGAGAACATTCTCTGAACCAATTCATATGGTCGACCATACGTTAAGTTTTTGGCACTTTGGTTTTGTATTGTTTGAGTAAGTAAGTCTTCCAATAATGTATGTATGACCGTTGCTGTATTAGACTTAAGAATGTAGAGGTGTGATGGGAAATGCAAATGCCAATATTGCTTCACTCGATGGGAAGTAAAAATATTTTTAATACAGGAAACACTGATGTTATCATTTAATGGTGGGCAATGGTGATATTATCATTCATTTAGTCTAGGCACCAAATGCCTCTGGTTGAAAGAGACTACTGTGTCTGTCGTCTTCAAAGTTATACAGGTATCCGGTCTGCAGTCCAGATAAACACCATGCCAAGTGTCCATGGCTGTCCCCACTAAACATGTACCATGGATAAATGGGAATTTGTGAATTTTTATTAGGATCCCCATTAGCTAACACCGTAACGTTAGCTAATCTTCCTGGGGTCCAACACCAATTAATAAGATATTACAAAAAATTACAAATGAATACTTTACAAACATTTAACAAGAGAACACAGACAATTAAAATACCTGACAGTAAACACATGTAACATTCAGTTGATGCTTTCTATTTCCTGCCCAGTCATATGGTTTATCGCATTAGATGTTCTTAAAAAAAATTCTCAAAGGTGGATTTACTTTTTGCCTGAGGAATATGGATTGGTAAAGGGTTCTATTCAGCTATGGCTCTATATAAAACTGTAGAT
Organism: Salmo trutta; assembly: GCF_901001165.1. Lineage (NCBI taxonomy): Eukaryota > Metazoa > Chordata > Actinopteri > Salmoniformes > Salmonidae > Salmo > Salmo trutta. Next base: position 27,232,872 of record NC_042961.1, on the reverse strand, counting down.
TTAAGGCGATTTGTCCTTGGCTTGGGTTGTCTTAGATGCCCTGAATTTACCTGTCTAGTTTGGTGGTTATGTGTGTTGCTAGTATGTACTAACTGGCCTGAAAAATATTGTAGTTTTTTGAAAAATATAACATTCCTAAAGAAAATCAGAATACTGTATATTCATTTGTTTTCAACGTGAAGCCATGAGAGATTGTGACGCATTTGGATAATATTCATATGGATAGAGCAATGAAGAGGTAATCTGGCAGCCCTGTTTTGAGCGATTTTGAGCTTTTTATATCTTTCTTTGCTGCAGATGACCATATAACTGGACAGTACTCAAAGTGTGATAGGACCAGGGATTGAATCACCTGATTCAGAGTGCTAGATGTTACATAATCTGAACATTTTCTTGAAACAGAAATTCCCGTACCCATCTTAATAACAATGTTATTTATGTGTTCTGCCCATGATAAAGCTGGGTCAAACATGACAACTTGTAGTTTCATTTTTTTCCCTTGCTCTACCTTACGTTCTATTCACAGACAAATTAAATTGGGGATCATCAGCAAGCATATATTTTGAACCAAATACATTTAGTTTTATAAACACCAATTTGTTCATATCAACCCACTCTGACACCATTTTAGTTCACTACTCAGTACACCTGTTAGCTCATTATATTCTGATGCTGCGATAAATATTGTAGAGTCATCAGCATACATGACCACTCTTGCTTTGTTCAATACTGAAGGTAAATCATTAGTAAAGCTAGAGTAGAGAAGTGGGCCTAGGCAGCTTCCTTGAGGATCACCACAGTGTATATCTTTACTGTTTGAAAAACTACCATTAAAGAACACTTTTTTGCCTTCTCCTGGATAGATAGCTTTCCATCCAGGATAGAGCTGCAGACTTAAAACCATAATATTTGAGTTTACCTAGTAATAGCTCATGATGAATTATATCAAAAGCAGCACTGAAATCTAGCAACAATGCACTAACTAACTTCCTATCAACCATACTCTTTAAACAATCATCTGTCATTTGTGCAAAGGAAGTACTCGTAGAATGCCCTTTTTTGTATGCATGCTGAAAACAAGTTACATGAGAAATAATCCTTGATTTGTACAGATACAATGTTTTCCAATAATTTACTTAACGCAGACAGCAAGTTTATAGGATGACTATTAGGACCAGTGAATGCAGATTTTTTTTATCCTTAGGTAGTGGAATAGCCTTTGACTCTTTCCAGACTTCTGGGCACACCCCATACATTAAGCACTTATTAAAAATATGAGAGATTGGGGTAGATATTTGGTTAGCTGTAACTCTAAGCAATATGGCGTCAAGATTATCTGTACAAGGTGAATTGTCATCCGAAAGAGACAACAGCATCCTTTCCACCTCTTCCCTTTCTACTTGGTGAAATTCAAACACGCATTGCCTCTCCTTCATGATCCAATCTTTTCTAAGGGTATATGACATGGAGCATTCAGCTGGAATCATAGAATTCCTCAAGTTGTCCACTTTGCCTGTAAAATATTCATTAAAGTAGTTTGCAATGTTTTGTGGTTTTGTATTAATATACCCTCTGATTCAACAAAAGAGGAGGACATGTTCGAAATCCTACCCATAATAGCATTCAACATTCTCCACAGTTTTTCCCGTCACCCTTTACTACAGTATATCAATTTTGTGCCGATACAAGATTTCTTAAATTTACAATAATTTGCCTATCAAACAGAGTGCCAGATTTATCTGCTGCTTTTTTGGCATCATAACGTTGAATCATTACATTTCTCAGCTCATCATCAATCCATGGGGCACCGCTTGACCTCACAGTGCATTTTCTTAAAGGGGCATGCTTACCAGCTATACCCATGAATACAGTTGAAGTCGGAAGTTTACATACACCTTAGCCAAATACATTTAAACTCAGTTTTTCACAATTCCTGACATTTAATCCTAGTAAATATTCCCTGTCTTAGGTGAGTTAGGATCACCACTTAATTTTAAGAATGTGAAATGTCAGAATAATAGTAGAGAGAATTATTTATTTCAGGTTTTATTTCTTTCATCACATTCCCAGCCAATGGAACAGAAGTTTACATACACTCAATTAATATTTGGTAGCATTGCCTTTAAATTGTTTAACTTGGGTCAAATGTTTTGGGTAGCCTTCCACAAGCTTCCCACAATAAGTTGGGTGAATTTTGGCCCTTTCCTCTTGACAGAACTGGTGTAACGGAGTCAGGTTTGTAGGCCTCCTTGCTCACACACACTTTTTCAGTTCTGCCCACAAATCTTCTATGGGCTTGAGGTCAGGGCTTTGTGATGGCCACTCCAATACCTTGACTTTGTTGTCCTTAAGTAATTTTGCCACAACTTTGGAAGTATGCTTGGGGTCATTGTCCATTTGGAAGAACCATTTGCGACCAAGCTTTAACTTCCTGACTGATGTCTTGAGATGTTGCTTAAATATATCCACATAATTGTCCTTCTTCATAATGCCATCTATTTTGAGAAGTGCACCAGTCCGTCCTGCAGCAAAGCACCCCCACAACATGATGCTGCCACCCCCGTGCTTCACGGTTGGGATGGTGTTCTTCGGCTTGCAAGCCTCCCCCTTTCTCCTCCAAACATAACGATGGTCATTATGGCCAAACAGTTTTATTTTTGTTTCAGACCAGAGGACATTTCTCCATAAAGTACAATCTTTGTCCCCATGTGTAGTTGCAAACCGTAGTCTGGCTTTTTTTATAGCGGTTTTGGAGCAGTGGCTTCTTCCTTGCTGAGCGGCCTTCAGGTTATGTCGATATAGGACTCATTTTACTGTGGATATAGATACTTTTGTACCTGTTTCCTCCAGCATCTTCACAAGGTCCTTTGCTATTGTTCTGGGATTGATTTGCACTTTTCGCACCAAAGTACCATCTCTAGGAGACAGAACACGTCTCCTTCCTGAGCGGTATGCCAGCTGCGTGGACCCATGGTGTTTATACTTGCATACCATTGTTTGTACAGATGAACGTGGTACCTTCAGGCATTTGGAAATTGCTCCCAAGAATGAACCAGACTTGTGGAGGTCCACTATTTTTTTCTGAGGTCTTGGCTGATTTCTTTTGATTTTCCCATGATGTCAAACAAAGAGGCACTGCGTTTGAAGGTAGGCCTTGAAATACATCCACACGTACACCTCCAATTGACTCAAACAATGTCAATTGGCCTATCAGAAGCTTCTAAAGCCATGACATCATTTTATGGAATTTTCCAAACTGTTTAAAGGCACAGTCAACTTAGTGTATGTAAACTTCTGGCCCACTGGAATTGTGATACAGTGAATTATAAGTGAAATAATCTCTGTAAACAATTGTTGGAAAAATTACTAGATGTCCTAACTGACTTGCCAAAACTATAGTTTGTTAACAAGACATTTGTGGAGAGGTTGAAAAAAATGATTTTTTTAATGACTCCAACCTAAGGGTATGTAAACTTCCGACTTCAACTGTAATTTCATAAACAAACTTAGTGACTTTTCAGGATCATCTAACCATTGCACATTCTTAATCTCATCCACAAATGAGTCCTGATTGAACCCTCTGTAGGACCTTTGGTAGATTACCTTAGGGCCAGCCTTTGGTATTTTATTTTTCCTTGTGAGTGTAACCAAGTTATGATCGAAATCAAATCAAATTTTATTGGTCACATACACATGGTTAGCAGATGTTAATGTGATTGTAGCGAAATGCTTGTGCTTCTAGTTCCGACCATGCAGTAATATCTAACAAGTAATCTAAACATTTCACAACAACTACCTTTTACACACAAGTGTAAAGGAATGAATAAGAATATGTACATATAAATATATGGATCACTACAACCTAGTGCCAATGATACAGCTTTAGAACAACGTTCAGCCATGTTAGTAAAAATGTGATCGATACAAGTTGATGATGTGATACCGGACCTATTAGTGAACGTTCTGGTTGGTAATGTCAAAACGTGGGTCAGGTTACATACATTGGCAACAGGAGGGAGTATTGGGAGCAAGTAGCTAGCTTACTTGGAGAGCCTCTAATAAGGAGTGTGCCTGTTGGCTGCAGTATGTCCCGTTAGAATGTGGATATTGTCTCAGTCAAACTTTTTGGGGTGGATTAGGACACCCAGGCACTTTTGTGCCATGTTGCACTCTGTCGGCGAGGGTCGCTGCTGACAGACCTCTCACAAGTAAATATGTATATAACTGAGCAAGCACTCTCTCCCTCTTTCTACTCTCTCCTCTCTATTGCTCCCTCTACTCCCTACCCCTTTATCTTCGCCTGTTCCACTCTTCCTGTTCAGTGTCTTTTTCTCTTTCTCTGTGGCTGCTAGATTCTGTCAGGCAACACTTAGTTTTCTCCTCTCTCAATTCATCCTCAGCAAGCGTTACTGCAAGTACAGCTAAATCATATGCGTACATTGCAACACAATGGCCTCGAATAGATTCATTTATAAAACAGTTATTAGCAATCTACAGTAATACCTCTTGACAATTATGATTATCCTCCTGATGGATTGTAGACTAATCCCACTGGGCACAAACTGGCTGAATCAACTTTGTTTCCACATAATTTAAAAATGCAATATGATTACATTGAATCAATGTGGAAAACTGATTGGATTCGCAAAAAGTCATCAACGTAAAGGAATTTGGGGATTTGTATTTTTTCACCTAACTTTTAACCTAAATCCAATGACATGGTACATTATGTTGGTTGATTTCACGTTAGTTGACAATCACCTGTAAATCAAAACTAGAGGTTGAACTGATGACTGCCCAGTGGGTTGACTGGTATTTCAGTCAAAATTACGATTGAAACAGAACGTCCAGCTATCAACGTAAAAACAAATAAGCATCTGCATCCCCCTCTTTTAAAATCCTCCCTTAATCCCCTGTAGCCCTCCTCCAACCGTTAGTTCTCCTAACTCCTCCCTTCCCTCTTTCTCTGCATCGCTTCAAACCCCCCTCTTTCCCTCTTGGTGCGTGTCTGGGCAGTAGTCCTCTCCTCCATCGTCTGCCTTGCTCTGATCCTACTAAAGCCCTCTCGCCTCTCTTCGCCCAATCTGCTGTCCAGCTGTTCCATATTAGCACATGTAGGAGGCGGCAGCCTTGGGGGGCCTCGTAAGGATCTGAGCAGATGGGCCTGAGCCTGGGCTTCAGTTCACCAGGCCTTGCCCTCGAATCTCATATGGCCTTTACGCTCTCCAAATGCAGGGGGATGAGGGGAACAGGGGGATGAAAACATTCCGTTTTGTCCACGATTTATTTTGGGGTCTTGTGTAAGTAGCTTTATATTGTTATTTGAATGGAGATTGACATGAAGTGTAGATCATCAGTGACAGACCAGTTGTGATTCTAGGGAAGAAGTTGGAGAAATGTCTATGTATCAACATTTTATTGGAATGTAAAATGTAACATTGGCTCAAGCATCTTGGCAGAACATACCCCAGATTTGACAAATAGACTGATAAACTGTGTATGTTTAGGGGAAAAACTGGATCAAATATCTGACCTCCTTTTGTTCTCTTTCTTTCCTCAGAAAAGTGGCTGGTTGACCGCTCTGCAACCTCATAGACAACACTGGTGAGAACTTGGACTCCTGATCAACTTGGATTTCCTGATTAATGACACAAATATCAAAGCTATTTTCGGAGCAGCGCAAGACAACACAGCCATTTCTTTGAGAATGTAATTTCCTCATCTCCCCAGGGAGACCTTGTGTTCAGTGTGAAGTTCTTCAACAATCCTAAAGTTCCAGGAGTGTCGTCCTCTTTGTCCTTTATCTCTGAGCTCTATTCGACACTGACCACCATGCCTGCCAAAGCACCCATCTACCTGAAGTCCACAAATAGCAAGAAAGGCAAGAAATGTCGTCTGAGAGACATCCTGTCCCCAGATATGATCAGCCCACCGCTGGGGGACTTCCGCCACACCATCCACATCGGAAAGGGCGGTGAGAGGGACGCCTTCGGGGACATGTCCTTCCTCCAGGGAAAGTTTGAGCTCCTGCCTGGGAAAGGTGAGGTGTTCCGTCCGCAGTACAGCATCCACAACGAGTTCCTGCGGGCCAACAGCGCATCTGACGCCCAGTTTCCCGAGACACCCTCTCCCGTTCTAAAGAACGCCATCTCGCTCCCTTCAATTGGGGGGAGCCAGGCCCTCACCCTACCCCACCTCTCCACCGCCGTGTTCTCTATGCCCGCTACGGACCCCCTGGGTTGCATGGTAGGGCGGGTCCCTACCTCTCCCCTGGGGAGCCCAGACAGGGCTGGCATCCTGGAGATTCAAACCCTGTTGCGTTCCATCGAGGTCTTCAGCAGCGACCCGACCAGACATCTGACAGAAGTCACAACCAAACCAGACGTCCTGCTGGATCTGATAGAGAAACCAGAGAAGCCAAAGACGAAGAAAGTCTCCAAAAGTAATCATGAAAAGCACAATGGTGAAAACGGGTATGAAAAGCCTTCACCTACCTATTACATCAATGGCAACAGCAATGGTAATGGTGGCTTCAATGGGAACAGCAATGGCATCTTCAATAGTAACAAAGGCTTCAACGGCAATGACAACCGCAATGGCTTTAGAAGCTTTAACAATGACATTACCCTCCGCTTCGAGAAAAAGCTTTCTGATTGCAATGGAGACTGGGTGGACAGGGACAGCGGGGTGGACGAGGGGCGCCTTTGCGACTTTGACTTTGAGTTCTCCAAGGACAAGAGTGTGTCACAGTATTCAATCTCCCACATCACTGGGTCACTTCTGTCACTTGAACTCGATTTGGGCCCCTCCATTCTTGATGATGTACTCAACATCATGGGTGACCCCAAGGCAAAGAGCAGACCTTGAGCAATGCCAAAGCTGAAGAGGTGAAAGGGAAATACAGACCTTGAGAGAAGTATGAGAAATGTCTCACAAACCTGTCAAGATACAGTCCATGGCATGTGGAGAGCTGCTTATGTCCTTATTTTCAAAATAAGTTTCTAATTTAGCTTCTTTGCAGTCTCAATGCTTTTATTGTTTGTGCGTTGTGCTACCAGTATTGAGAGATGCATGTGCTATTGAATTACTACTAAACCAAAGCCATTGTGCCTTTTATTTTGCAATTCAATTAAGATTAAAGGGTAGTTTAGTGTTCTTATCCCGGCTTTTGCCTAAGATAAAAAAGGTTGCTTTGATACACAATCTAAAGCCCTGTTTCTCTGTAAATATAATGCATCTTGTTTGACTTTTAACATGTTTATCAAAGCACTGTTTTGTTTGTCACACGACCATATTATTAACAAAACTACAAAGAATCCTATGCATAATATACAGTACTTGTGTTTTTATTACATGGCATTAATAAATAAAATGTGTCCTATTTCCCTCTACTTTTTTCAAAAGAGTGAAATAACATGTGATTGTGCAAAGTTGTATCATTGATGGTATGATACAGTATATTTCAGAGAAAAGACAGGTTTGAGAGTAAAAGATGGAGAAACTCAAAGTGAAGACGATAGGCCTACACAGTACAGTACACTTGGAAAGTGAGAAAGACGAGCAAAAAGCGAGAAGGTGTGAGAAGAGATGCAGGGCGGAAACAGACCCGAGAGAGTGGGAAAAAAAGAGGAGAAGGACAGAATAGAGTTCTTTCTCATCTTCTGGCATTCTTTACGTTCTCCTTCACTGCCCTGTGGTGGGAGCACTGGTGGGAGAGCACTCAACCAGGCGCCTGCTCCGTTTGTCTGCTTGCGGACGGGACAAGCAGAGGAGGGGTCTTTAAAATTCCCTACATTCCAGTAACGAAGCACAAGCATCCAGGAGCGGGCATAAATCAGCTGTTTAGAGTTGTTGTATAATGGGTTGTAAAAGTGCCTCATAAGACAGGCAAACATTTTTTTGTTCCGTGCAAAGAGATGGATTGCAGCTCTCCTCTGTCATTGATCAAGAGGGTGTAGACCTAGCGGTGTTGAAGCAACATTCTGATTTGGCAAGCCCCCCCCCCTCTCTGCCACTCTTCCATGCCCTCCTGTTTATCTCCATCCTCCATCTCCACTTCTGGTCTCTTAGTGGCTAAGTGTCCCTCCACAGTGCCTCATCATGTCTTTAGAACCACCTCCTGTGACTTGCTAACTCAAGTCCCCGTATCATGTTAAGCAGCAATGTAAACAAGTAGCTCCATGCTTTTCACATGCTACAGTACATCCCATTTGATTGTGTTTGTGTTCGAAAGCTAATTTCACAAGCAAGTCATGAGTTTGGTTTGGTAGGTTGCTTCCATTTTCGTAGAGGAATCAGTAGATGTGGTAAATTTCCCCAAAGTCTTTGTAGACCTCAATATGTCCGTAAGCAACCATGGAAAGCCCAGTTCAGGGCGTCTCACGCCAGATGTGAGGAGAAACATGCACATTTCACCACCCGTCATGCAAAACTCATATGCTAGCCTTAGCCAGCGGAAATTCCCTGGTTGAGTGGTAAAGAGTTGAGTGGTTGAGTGGCATATTCAACTTTTGTAGTGTCGAGCACAATTTCTGAGCACTAGTTATGGAATCCTTGCTGCTGAGGATGAGGTAATGACTGTTTATACCTGCGATGGTACATCCATTGAGTTGATGACAGATTTCAGTGGACAGGTGTGTACCCATATACAGTTGAAGTCAGACATTTACATACACATTAGCCAAATACATTTAAACTCAGTTTTTCACAATTCCTGACATTTAATCCAATAATATCATTCAACGTTCTCCACAGTTTTTCCCGTCACCCTTTACTACAGTATATCAATTTTGTGCCAATACAAGATTTCTTAAATGTACAATAATTTGCCTATCAAACAGAGTGCCAGATTTATCTGCTGCTTTTTTGGCATCATAACGTTGAATCATTACATTTCTCAGCTCATCATCAATCCATGGGGCACCGCTTGACCTCACAGTGCATTTTCTTAAAGGGGCATGCTTAACAGCTATACCCATGAATACAGTTGAAGTCGGAAGTTTACATACACCTTAGCCAAATACATTTAAACTTAGTTTTTCACAATTCCTGACATTTAATCCTAGTAAATATTCCCTGTCTTAGGTGAGTTAGGATCACCACTTAATTTTAAGAATGTGAAATGTCAGAATAATAGTAGAGAGAATGATTTATTCCAACTTTTATTTCTTTCATCACATTCCCAGTGGGTCAGAAGTTTACATACACTCAATTAGTATTTGGTAGCATTGCCTTTAAATTGTTTAACTTGGGTCAAACGTTTTGGTTAGCCTTCCACAAGCTTCCCACAATAAGTTGGGTGAATTTTGGCCCATTCCTCCGGACAGGGAATGAAGCCATCTATTTTGTGAAGTGCACCATTCCCTCCTGCAGCAAAGCACCCCCACAACATGATGCTGCCCCATGCTTCATGGTTGGCATGGTGTTCTTCGGCTTGAAAGCCACCCCCTTTTCCTCCAAACATAACAATGGTCATTATGGCCAAACAGTTTTATTTTTGTTTCATCAGACCAGAGGATATTTCTCCAAAAAGTACGATCTTTGTCCCCATGTGCAGTTGCAAACTGTAGTCTGGCTTTTTTATGGCGGTTTTGGAGCAGTGGCTTCTTCCTTGCTGAGCGGCCTTTCAGGTTATGTCGATATAGGACTCATTTTACTGTGAATATAGATACTTTTGTACCTGTTTCCTCCAGCATCTTCACAAGGTCCTTTGCTGTTGTTCTGGGATTGATTTGCACTTTTCGCACCAAAGTACGTTCATCTCTAGGAGACAGAACCCGTCTCCTTCCTGAGCGGTATGCCGGCTGCGTGGACCCATGGTGTTTATACTTCAGTACTAGTGTTTGTACAGATGAACGTGGTACCTTCAGTCGTTTGGAAATTGCTCCCAAGGGTGAACCAGACTTGTGGAGGTCTACAATTTTTTTCTGAGGTCTTGGCTGATTTCTTTTGATTTTCCCATGATGTCAAGCAAAGAGGCACTGCGTTTGAAGGTAGGCCTTGAAATACATCCACAGGTACACCTCCAATTGACTCAAATGATGTCAATTAGCCTATCAGAAGCTTCTAAAGCCATGACATCGTTTTATGGAATTTTCCAAGTTGTTTATAGGCACAGTCAACTTAGTGTATGTAAACGTCTGACCCACTGGAATAGTGATACAGTGAATTAATTATAAGTTAAATAATCTGTCAACAAATGTTGGAAAAATTACTTGTGTCATGCACAAAGTAGATGTCTTAACCGACTTGCCAAAACTATAGTTTGTTAACAAGAAATTTGTGGAGTGGTTGAAAATCAAGTTTGAAAAACTTGACTCCAACCTAAGGGTATGTAAACTTCCGACTTCAACTGTATGTGAACACTGCTGTTTACAAAAGGTGCTGTGGTTGCAGTATGGTGTGATATTTTGCATTCCTTTGAAAGTTAAAAGGCTTTGCATCAGAACAAATAATTACCAGAGACTGATTTGACGTCCGGAAAATACTGAAAACCTTTTAATTGTCTGTAATGTGTTATAAAAGGTTCCTGTCATATACTAATTATTATTACTATTATTTTTAATGCTTTCAAATTTCATGTGAGACATTCCATTTGTGTGTTTGTGGGATTGTTTACGTTTGTTGTCTAGTTGTGAAGCCTTGTACAGCTTCTGGACCATGCTGCTTATCAGTCACTAAGGTGCTGGGTTAGGGCTGCCAATTGTCTTTTTATCTTTCATCATACATGTTTGTTTAGTATGTATTATTTTTATTATAAATAAAAAGAAAAATCCCCTTTTTCTCCCCAATTTTGTGATATCCAATTACAGTCTTGTCCCATCGCTGTAACTCCTGTACAGACTCAGGGAGAGGCGAAGGTCGAGAACCATGCGTCCTCCGAAACACGCACTGCTTCTTGACACACTACTCGCTTAACCCGGAAGCCAGCCGCACCAATGTGTCAGAGGAAACACCGCACAACTGGCGACCGAAGTCAGCGTGCATGCGCCTGGCCCGCCACAAGGAGTCGCTAGAGCGCGATGGGACAAGGACATCCCAGCCGGCCAAACCCCCTCCTAACCTGGAAAACACCCCATGGGTCTCCCAGTCAAGGCCAGTTGCGACACAGCTTGGGATCAAACCCGGGTCTGTAGTGACACCTCGAGCACTGTGATGCAGTGCCTTAAACTGCTGAGCCACTCGGGAGGCCCAGTCAGATTTTTTTTAAATCTCAACTACAGGCCTCATATAGCCTGTACTGCCTGTCTCAATCCCCAAATTACCAACTCTCTGTGCTGATCTACCCAAAAATCATGCAAGAAGAATAAATAATGCCAGGGATTGTGCATATTTATATAGAAGGTAGAAAATAGCCTTGTTGGACTGTGTTTTATGACCGGGGGGTTCAGGGCCAAAGCAGGGCTGGATCAACCCAGGGTTCAACTCTCCACTATCACAGCTGCTTTTCCTCAACCTCTATGTACGTTACAAACAAAGTAAAGATAGATAATCACGAACCAAATGGATACATTTAGCATGTGATACACCCACAGACATATAACTAAATAGAGCAATATCCCTACTTGTTTCTCTGACTCGATCTTGAATTCACTGCCTGTTTTCGAGCTCAGACTCAAGTGCCTTTCAAATGCAATTACTATAAATGTTTGGCCCAAACGCAGTTATTTTCCATGTTTTCACCACATGGAGCCAGACAAACACAGTCATTATTGCTAGGGAAAAAGGGTGTGTTGTAATTGGTTTAGCCAGATTAGTGACACTCCAGAAGGAGAGAGAGGTGACATGGGCGTCGACAGATTCTGCTCATGTAATTGTCTGTTGGTCACTTGACAAAAATAGCAAATACTTAAAGGCCCAATACCGCCGTTTTTATCTCAATATCAAATAATTTCTGGGTAACAATGAAGTACTTTATTGAGATTGTTTTCAATTAAAATGATTAAAAAAATAGCAAGAGCAATTTTCTCAAGCAAGAATTTTTCTAGGACTATCTAGGAATGGTCTGAGTAGGGAAGGGAAACTGAAAACTAGCTGTTATTTGCAGAGAGGTTTGGAACTCTTTCTTATTGGTCTATTTACTAACTTACCGCCTTGCGTTGTCACCAGGCAGGCCAAAACTCCATACCACCACAACAGGCTGAAATGTATTTTCAAACAGCTCCTACACTAAAAGGGCATTATCATAATTTTCACAATTTCATGGTATTGTTCCAACCTCATAGTGTGGAAATATGTATAATAAATGCACAGAAATCACATTTTTTACTGCACTGGGCCTTTAATCACTCAATTCTATTTTTTGTGACTTTGGTGCCGTGGGTTGGCAACGTGGTGACAATAAGAAGTCTGGGGAAAAGGGAGGAATTAACTTGGGAAAATATGTTTATTCACTTGCCTGTTACATGGAATTCTAGTTGAGACAAACAAACAAAGTAGTTTATAGACATATTTTTTTTAACATAATGGAGGTATTAGTCATGTGTAGCTGGGCTCATGGATCAGTAAACATTCACTCCTATGATAAGCTAAATATAGTGGCTAAACTGGCTATTTCTTTTATGCATGCAAAAATCCCATAATTCCTACGTAATGTGACATGTAAAACATTTACTGCTAAGCTTGTTTTCACAAAGAATGTTCTAGTTCATCACAAATGTTGATAAATCGTTCGTGGTTCTCAAGAAACTGCCTCTCGCTTCAAATACCCCAACATAACATTTGAGATCATGGGAGTCCAGCTCTCTCCTGTTTCTGTTTCCTGGACTAAGGTGAAGCTGTCAGGTTTCAGGATGAATAAGCTTTGGCCCATGGGCCAGGTGTGCCAAAGAAAGCATAACTCAAACCAAGACAAATTTTTCCACCACCTCTCAGACAGCCCAGAATAATGTGTGCAGTGTCTTTCACATAGAGGTGTTACTTACAGAGTCCCTCATAGTGATATTTGCACTACGCGAAAAGAGGGACATTTTTAATACGACATTTCCCTGCTCTCTGGCATGCCGTGGAGACAGCAGAAGCACGGTAAGGAGGATAAAGGTCTTCTTGTCTTCCCCTCACACTGCTATGCCACAACATCGAGCAAAACATGACCGCTTTCCATCCATGCAGAAGGCAGGACAAGAAGAAATGTTTGAGACTACAACTAGGCCTAGCTTGATAATAAATAGGAGCGTTATTGTTAGTGCATAAGAAAGAGATATCATTTCTTGTGGAGGGAATACCAGGTTTGATGCTTGAATTAAGCCCCCAGGACCAGGGCAATGAGTGGAGCTTTATGGGAACATTTACTTTGGGATGCTTTGCACAGAAGCAGGGAATGTGTGTTCACCCCAAACCTGCTGAATCAGTTGCTTGGAATGGAACCCAGCTCACCTTAGACAGGAAGAAAAAAAAACAGCAGAATGTAGAAGCAGAAGTATTTACTTCACCTGAGGGGCGAATAAAATAACAGGAGGAGAAAGTGACGCAGAGCTGACTACAAGCAGGCTCACATGAAGTTTGGTCTCCAGGGCATGCAAACTTCAGGTCTGCCTTGTTGACGGTTGTTTGCAGACCGTTTCCATGGTGAGGGAGATTTGTGTCTGCAGCATGTGAAGACTGAAGCTGAGGTGGGGGCAAAAGTCTAGGGTTGAAGCCCTTGAACAGGGTCAGATTGGAGGGAGAATGATGGGTACAAGACGAGGTCCAGACGCCATTCCAGTGTAGTACTTTTTGTGCAGCCCTCTTCAGTACTCACAACCCACGTAAATATGTTTAGAAGTGTTCACTTGCATGAGGTTAAAGGTCTATGTGGCTGCTTTGAGAGGGAGAGTTTACTAATTAACGTTTCACCACTGCGTTTGTGAAGTTTGAACTTAGTAGACAACGTACAGTGAGCTCCTAGAGTATTGGGACAGTGACAATTTTGTTGTTGTTTTGGCTCTGTACTCCAGCACTTTGGATTTGAAATGATACAATGACTATGAGGTTAAAGTGCAGCTTTAATTTGAGGGTATTTTCATCCATATTAGGTGAACGACATGCCACTGGCTTTGAATAAAGCCAGTGTGTCTATGTATGCGGATGACTCAACACTATACCTGTTAGCTACTACAGCGACTGAAATTACTGCAACACTTAAAGAGCTGCAGTTAGTTTCAGAATGGGTGGCAAGGAATAAGATAGTGCTAAATATATATTTTTTAACTAAAAGCATTACATTTGGGACAAATCATTGACTAAACCCTAAACCTCAACAAAATCTTGTATTGAATAATGTGGAAATTGAGCAAGTTGAGGTGACTAAACTGCTTGGAGTAACCCTGGACTGTAAAGTGTCATGGTCCAAACATATTGATACAACAGCTGCTAAGATGGGGATAAGTCTGTCCGTGATAAAGTGTTGCTCTGCATTCTTAACAGCACTATCAACAAGGCAAGTCCTACAGGCCCTAGTTTTGTTGCACCTGGACTACTGAGGGATTTAGGAAAATTGCAAATGTCTCAGAACAGGGCAGCACGGCTGGCCCTTGGATGCACACGGAGAGCTAACATTAATAATATCCAGGTCAATCTCTCCTGGCTGAAAGTGGAGGAGAGATTGACTACATCACAACTTGTATTTGTGATAGTTATTGACATGTTGAATACACCGAGCTGTTGGTTTGAACTACTGGCACACAGCTTGGACACACATGCATACCCCACAAGACATGCCACCAGAGGTCTCTTCACAGTCCCCAAGTCCAGAACAGACTATGGTAGGTGCACAGTACTACATAGAGCCATTACTACATGGAACTCTATTCCACATCAAGTAACTCATGCAAGCAGTAAAATTTGATTAAAAAAAGATAAAACACACCTTATGGAACATCGGGGACTGTGAAGCAACACAAACATAGGCACAGACACACGATAACATACGCACTATACACACACGTACACATGGATTTTGTGTTGTAGATACAGTATGTGGTTATAGAGTAGGGGCCTGAGGGCACACACTTAATAATATGTACTGAAATCTGTTGTGAATGTATTGTAATGGTTTTTATTTATTTTTATTTTGCTAGACCCCAGGAAGAGCACACAATGACTACATCAAGCTTGTGACTCTACAAATGTTTTGTATGCATTTTCTGTTTGTTTTGGTTGTGTTTCAGATTAATTTGTGCCCAATAGAAAATAATGATAAATAATGTATTGTGTCTAAAATTTTTGGAGTCACTGTTATCAAAAACTTATGTAATGTCCGAATGTAGAAGTGTTTAGAAACATATTCTATTCTTATTTACAATAAAAGTGACTCCAGAATTATACAATACATTTTTTACCATTCATATACCGTTTTGAGACAAATCAGCCTAGCAGCTTTTTTTTTATACACACAGCATGAGATTTGTTGTGCTTTTTGAATGGAAGAGTCCTCTGGACAGTCAGATAACCCACCAAGATAGAACATATTCTGGATGTCCATTGAAGGAACAGTTGTTCTACTTGGCAGATGAACAGTACACAGCACAGTTTCAAACCTATGCTGATCAATTCTGCAAATATAAATCCTATACCCATAACCTGTTGAATTGGTGTAGGTGTCTCCTTTTGACTACCACTCATACAGATTCTGTCAAGATCAATCTAAGCCACTGTCAGGAGAGGCGGCTGGTAGCCTAGTGGTTAGAGAGTTGGGCCAGTAACCGAAAGGTTGCTGTATTGAATCCCTGAGCTGACAAGGTAAAAAAATCTGTTGTTCTGCACCTGAACAAGGCAGTTAACCCACTGTTCCCTGGTAGGCCATCATTGTAAATAAGAATTTGTTCTTAACTGACTTGCCTGGTTAAATAAAAAAAGCTTCCATTTTAAAATGGTCTAATGTTCAATCAGAGTGTCTGAGCAGTAGTGTCATGTGGATCCTGGCCCAGTGCATACTGGAAGCCTGTAACAGACTTAACCCATGCTGACTGGCCTTGTCAGGAGGACATGCCTCTCTCCTAGCTGTGATTAACAGTCCACATGGAAAATGCTCAAACAGAAGATGGTGTGCTGACAGTGCTGGGCTGTTTCCCCGCCTGGTACGGCAACTGCACCGCCCACAACCGCAGGGCTCTCCAGAGGTTGGTGCGGTCTACCCAAAGCATCACTGGGGGCAAACTACCTGCCCTCCAGGACACCTACAGCACCCGATGTTACAGAAAGGCCAAAAAGATCATCAAGGACAACAATCACCCGAGCCAAGCCCTGTTCACCCCGCTATCATCCAGAAAGCGAGGTCAGTACAAGTGCATCAAAGCTGGGACCGAGAGACTGAAAAACAGCTTACATCTCAAGGCCATCAGACTGTTAAATAGCCATCACTATCTGCCTTCCACCCGGTTACGCAACCCTGCACCTTAGAGGCTGCTGCCCTATCTACATAGACTTGGAATCATTGGCCACTTTAATAATGGAACACTAGTCACTTTAATAATATTGAAATAATGTTTACATACTGCTTTACTCATCTCATATGTATTTACTGTATTCTACTCTACTGTATTTTAGTCAATGCCACATTGCTTGATCAAATATTTATATATTTCTTAATTCCATTCTTTTACTTTTAGATTTGTGTGTATTGTTGTGAATTGTTATATACTCAAATCAAATCAAACTTTATTTGTCACACGCGCCAAATACAAAAAGTGTAGACCTTACCGTGAAATGGATACTTACAAACCCATAACCAAAAGTGCAGTTCAAGAAAAAGTTAAGAAAATATTTACCAAATAAACTAAAGTTAAAAATAATAAAAAGTAACACAATAAAATAACAATAACGATGCTATATACAGGAGGTACCTGTATCAATGTGTGGGGGCACAGATACTACTGTACTGTTGGAGCTAGGAACACAAGCATTTCGCTACACCCCCAATAACATCTGCTAAATATGTGTATGTGACCAATACAATTTGATTTTATTTGCTGTCTGACACATATTGCAATACACCCCATATGGTGTCATATGGGAATGAGGGAAGATGTTGAGGAAGGTAGCGTGTTGTGTTTGGGTGGAAGGCAGCACAATGCTTCTCTCAGAGAGAGGTCAAAGTTCACTGTGAGATTGTCATAATTTTGATATTTATATTTATGCCTCTAATTTTCTCACTCATCATTATTCACAATTCATTCAGGATTATCCGTAATCATGGTTGCATCCACATTAATGTAGACGTCTTCATAAACATATTATATTCTTATTTACAATAAAAGTGACTCCAAAATGACACAATACATTATTTGCCATTCATTTCTATTGGGCACAAAATTATCTGAAACACAACCAAAACAAACAGCAAATTCATCCAACAAGTTTGTAGAGTCACAAGCTTGATGTAATCATTGCGTGCTAGGAATATGGGACCAAATACTAAACCTTTGACTACTTTAATACACATATATGAATTTGTCCCAATACTTTTGGTCCCCTAAAATGGGGGGACTATGTACAAAAAGTGCTGTAATTTCTAAACGATTCACCCGATATGGATGAAAATACCCTAAAATTAAAGCTGATAGCTAACAGTCTGCACTTTAACCTCATAATCATTATATCCATAGTGCTGGAGTACAGAGCCAAAACAACAAAAAAATACTTTGAGCTCACTGTAAGTAATACACCTTGTGTCCCACCGTATTGTCGGCTCATTTTGGACTTCGAACCCCTTTTAAACATTGTGTGTTTCAGCTAAAGACTTCTGGGTTTTACCATTTGGATTCGTCTTTCTAGAGGGGTTTTTATGAGACAAGGGCTCTACCTCTGTAGAGTCCAAATGTTTTGCTCTCTGGTGCTCACAAGCAACACAAGAGTAAATTAAAAGGTAAGGAGTTCATCGACATAGAAGATTATAGGAAATCCCAGGACATATAACTGTATATAATACTGTAATAGTTGCTGTCACAAATTCCAAACGCCACACAGTTGTCACTGACTAGTAGGATATTCATTTCTCACTGAACAAACCATTTCTATATTTCCAGCATTCGTATAAATATATATTTTTTTATCCGGTTTTTTGCTTTGAGGACCTTTTTTTATGACATTTGTCAATAAAACTCATGAATGCAACTGTTTTATTGTAACCCTAGTTGTCCTGAAAAGAAAATGATGAAATACATAATTGTGACGCTAAATATAAGGGCTGGGCAAAAACACCGATTTTTGCTGGGGTCCTCGGGCCTGATGAGGTTAACGTCCATTAAAAGAGGAGTGACTTGTACTTTATTGGCTTCAGATACATGTTGCTATGCCCCAGAGTTCAGCCTGCAGTCAGAGACAGACAGACACAGTACTGTAACAGTTTTTTACTGTACTGTCAGCTTAGTGATTAATACAGCAAAGCCTTCGTGAGACAGGACACATGCAGGGGCCTGAGCCCAAAAGTTTGCAGAGCTTGCCAGTCAATCTCTTTAATTTATGGCATCCCTCACACTGAAAACACCATGAATTATTCAAAGACACCCCACTCCTGACAGAGTGCACGGAACTGTGATAGAATCTTGGAGTATGAAATGTATGCACTTGAGTGGAGGCTGCTGAGGGGAGTACGGCTCATAATAATGGCTGGAACGGAGCAAATGGAATGGCATCAAACACCTGGAAACCATGTGTTTGATGTATTTGATACCATTCCACTAATTCCACTCCATCCATTACCCCAAGCCCTTCCTCCCCGATTAAGGTGCCACCAACCTTCTGTGATGCAAGCGACTATAACTGGGCTCGTATTCATAAAGCGTCTCACAGTATGCGCTCTGACCTAGGATTAGTTATGCCTTTAAAGGGATACTTAGGGATTTTAACTAGCGTTAGTGTAATGACCAGTCATTGCTCTAATGCTAGTTAGCAAGTGCGCTAACGCTAGTTAGCAGCTTCCTTCAAACTGCATGCAGAGACATAAAAATGGTATCCACGAGTTCATCTGACTATGGGGCAGTAAATAAAGAGCTTCATTGCCAAAATCCCAAAGTTTCCCTCTAAATCAAAATGAATATGATCCTATATCTGTACTCTTACTGAGACGCTTCATTAGACGCTGAACGGTCCTCAAAAGGCAGCGTAAGGAGGAGAGGACGAGACCAAAGGATATTTTTTTTCCAGTTGCGTCTTCTCTGCTATGTTCGGCTGTATTTTGAACCGCCCCGATCATCTCCACGGCAACAAGTGCCCATTTTAGAGTCTCTCCAATAGGGAGCCCAACTCAACTGTCTATATTCACACATACGTGGAATTTACATGTGTGATATATTTGCTCTTTGCAGTGTTTTCTCAAAACAACACTGAAAATTCTGGTCAATGTCACGGGGGAAGGGTTGTAGACTGGGAGGACATTTCCTCTTATAGATATGTGGGGAATTCAGCCGGGGTGACATCACTTTGTCCTCTTTATCTCTCACCCCTCCCTCTCTCTGTCTCAATCATACAACTGTACAACACTTCTGTCAGTCTCATGGCACTACTGTAGTCCACCAGTGTCACCTTTCAGAATCCCGAAAGTGGGGCATTGCACTTAGTGTACCTACTGTACTCAATGAGCATGCATTGCGGCTGTCAGAAGTACAGTAGGCCTACAATATAGATCTACTTTGAGTTTTTTCAGTGGAAAACAACTGTGTTTGAAAAGTATTACAAATGCATGAGACGGAAATGGACATTCTGCCTAGTGACTAACTCTAAGAATATACCTTGAGCACTATCGCTTTTATCTACTTCATACATATTCTTCCTGTATTAACCAATAGTGCACCCCAAGTTGAACCTATTGCAACACACACACACAGACATGCATATACACACACACACACACACACACACAGATACACACAAACACTTATTTGGAAAATAAGCCCCCCCCCCACACATTTTCAAATGGACCAGCGTTCACAGGTCAACGATCCACATTCCTACCGTTATGGGCCAGCCGCCCTCGGATTCTGCCTTTTAAGGTAAGACCCCACTCTCTGTTTGCCTCGCTCCCTCTCCTCCTCTTGATCCCTCTGTTTCCCGGGGGCTCTATTGGTGACCCAGACTCTTTTTATAAGTTGTCACTGGAGCTGTCAAGTGATCACATCTGCAAGACATTTCCAACAGGCTCCTCTGGTCTAAACCCTTGAAGAAGCAGGCCGCTATTCACTTTCCGTTTTGTTTGGAGTAAACTTTTTACACTTTGGTTTGCAGCTCCGAACAGTTATGGCCAGGTGGTAGGGGAAACAATGCAGATCTGCTATAGTATCAAAGATACGGAACAACATTTCAGAAGAAAATACCAAACAACAGAACGAGTGTGTGTGCATGTACAGTATGTGTGTGTGAGAGCAAGTTGTAGAAAATGATGACTTCACAGTGAACTTTGACCTCTCCCTGAGAGAAGCATTGTGCTTCCTTCCTTCCACCCAAACACAACACGCTACCTTCCTCAACAGCTTCCCTCATTCCCATATGACACCATATGGGGTGTATTCTAATGTGTCAGACAGCACTATCAGCACACCAGCCTCTGTTTGAGCGTTTTCCATGTGGACTGTCAATCACAGCTAGGAGAGATGCATGTTCTCCTCATAAGGCCAGTCCACATGGGGTTAAATCTGTGTCAGACTTCCAGTATGCCCTGAGCAAGGATCCACGACACTACTGCTCAGACCTCAGAAACTGTCTGTTTGAACGTTAAATAGGAGATACTTCCTGACAGTGGCTTAGATTGATCTGTATAAGTGGTAGTCAGAAGGAGACACCTGCACCAATTCAACAGGTTACGGGTATAGGATTTACAGTGGGGCAAAAAAGTATTTAGTCAGCCACCAATTGTGCAAGTTCTCCCACTTAAAAAGATGAGAGAGGCCTGTAATTTTCATCATAGGTACACTTCAACTATGACAGACAAAATGAGAAAAAAAAATACAGAAAATCACATTGTAGGATTTTTTATGAATTTATTTGCAAATGATGGTGGAAAATAAGTATTTGGTCAATAACAAAAGTTTCTCAAAACTTTGTTATATACCCTTTGTTGGCAATGACACAGGTCAAACGTTTTCTGTAAGTCTTCACAAGGTTTTCACACACTGTTGCTGGTATTTTGGCCCATTCCTCCATGCAGATCTCCTCTAGAGCAGTGATGTTTTGGGGCTGTCGCTGGGCAACATGGACTTTCAACTCCCTCCAAAGATTTTCTATGGGGTTGAGATCTGGAGACTGGCTAGGCCACTCCAGGACCTTGAAATGCTTCTTACGAAGCCACTCCTTCATTGGCTGGGCGGTGTGTTTGGGATCATTGTCATGCTGAAAGACCCAGCCACGTTTCATCTTCAATGCCCTTGCTGATGGAAGGAGGTTTTCACTCAAAATCTCACGATACATGGCCCCATTCATTCTTTCCTTTACACGGATCAGTCGTCCTGGTCCCTTTGCAGAAAAACAGCCCCAAAGCATGATGTTTCCACCCCCATGCTTCACAGTAGGTATGGTGTTCTTTGCATGCAACTCAGCATTCTTTGTCCTCCAAGCACGACGAGTTGAGTTTTTACCAAAAAGTTATATTTTGGTTTCATCTGACCATATGACATTCGCCCAATCCTCTTCTGGATCATCCAAATGCTCTCTAGCAAACTTCAGACGGGTCTGGACATGTACTGGCTTAAGCAGGGGGACACGTCTGGCACTGCAGGATTTGAGTCCCTGGCGGCGTAGTGTGTTACTGATGGTAGGCTTTGTTACTTTGGTTCCAGCTCTCTGCAGGTCATTCACTAGGTCCCCCCGTGTGGTTCTGGGATTTTTGCTCACCGTTCTTGTGATCATTTTGACCCCACGGGGTGAGATCTTGCGTGGAGCCCCAGATCGAGGGAGATTATTAGTGGTCTTGTATGTCTTCCATTTCCTAATAATTGCTCCCACAGTTGATTTCTTCAAACCAAGCTGCTTACCTATTGCAGATTCAGTCTTCCCAGCCTGGTGCAGGTCTACAATTTTGTTTCTGGTGTCCTTTGACAGCTCTTTGGTCTTGGCCATAGTGGAGTTTGGAGTGTGACTGTTTGAGGTTGTGGACAGGTGTCTTTTATACTGATAACAAGTTCAAACATGTGCCATTAATACAGGTAACGAGTGGAGGACAGAGGAGTCTCTTAAAGAAGAAGTTACAGGTCTGTGAGAGCCAGAAATCTTGCTTGTTTGTAGGTGACCAAATACTTATTTGCCACCATAATTTGCTAATAAATTCATAAAAGATCCTACAATGTGATTTTCTGTATTTTTTTTCCTGATTTTGTCTGTCATAGTTGACGTGTACCTATGATGAAAATTACAGGCCTCTCTCATCTTTTTAAGTGGGAGAACTTGCACAATTGGTGGCTGACTAAATACTTTTTTGCCCCATTGTATATTTGCAGAATTGATCAGCATAGGTTTGAAACTGTGCTGTGTGTTGTTCATCTACCAAGTAGAACAACTGTTCCTTCAATGGACATCCAGAATATGTTCTATCTTGGTGGGTTATCTAACTGTCCAGAGGACTCTTCTACTCAAAAAGCACAACAAATCTGATTGCGTGAAATGTAAGCCATGCTGTGTGTAAAAATAAAAAATAAACATGTTAGGCTGATTTGTCTCAAAACGTTGTATCTGTAAATTTATTTTTAGCAGTGATGTGACTCTTTTTATCAACATCTTACCCCTGACATCAATAAAACAGATATACTATCTTTCCAAAATATCAAAAGTCAAAAGGTTTTCAGTCAAGATGGAAAATAGTTTCCCAGATCCAATCATTTTTGGTGTTGTTGTTGAGGAACATGACCTCATCCAAGGATAGTACATCACTAATGTCAAGTTTAATGATCTGTGAATACCTCACTGATGTGCAATTTTTGACCTCCTCCAATCCAAGGTCATGACCTCCTGGATGTAATCCACA
Organism: Salmo trutta; assembly: GCF_901001165.1. Classification (NCBI taxonomy): domain Eukaryota; kingdom Metazoa; phylum Chordata; class Actinopteri; order Salmoniformes; family Salmonidae; genus Salmo; species Salmo trutta. The sequence goes on along the minus strand of NC_042961.1, from coordinate 27,209,945 downwards.
GGTCAGCTCACACTCCAAAGAAGGAGTCATAGATAGGCCTCCATTTATATGATCTCTTTGAGTATACAGCTCAACTTGATGACTCATGACGATGTCATTATGGAAACGGGTTTACAAATGACGGTGCTGCGGGAATGTATCTCACACAATACGACCACAGGAAGTAAATAGTAAGGACTTAGTAATAGTAAGTACAGATCAACAAAGTAGGACCTCTGCTTCTTCATCTGTGGTAGTTAGAGTAGATGGATTTGCTGTTGTTCATACACGGTGTTATTCAAAAACGTTGGATTTCAAATCCAATCTTCAAAAACATTATTGACACCTATTTGCATAGTTTTAATAATGCATAAAAACCCACAACAAAATATTCTGGAAATATTAAAATACTATTGTTTAGCTGAGGTGCAATAACACCGTGTATGAACAACCATGTATGAACAACAGTATTGACATGTGTACACATCAAATTAGAACAAAAAACAATTGCGCTGACTTTGCTGATAACTTCTTTATTGGGGAAAAATGTACTTACTACGACTGTGATATGTGGTTGACCCACCTAGCTATCGTAAGATGAATGCACTAACTGTAAGTCGCTCTAGATGAGAACGTCTGCTAAATAACTCAAATGTAATACAAGGGTTAGAGGTTTGTGGTGGATGTAAACAAATCAAAATGTGAATGTTGAAATGATGTGAAATACACATCACCACTGATCTCATAATGGATGCTTAAGAGAATGATAAAGGCCTCTATTGGCCAAAATACTATATTAGCACGGGCAGTGCCATTGAAGTTGGAAGTCCCACCATTTTAACATAGTCAACTGGGTGGGACTTCCAACTTCATTGGCTGATCCCTCTTGGTGACCCTGTTGAAGTTATGTCCAACCAGGTCATCAGGAGGGATTCAATTTGTTTATTAGGATCTCCATTAGCAACAGCTAGTCTTACTGGGGTCCGACACATAGCGAAAAAGACATTACAGACTAAATGCTTTCCAATTGACATATATTTACGTACATTTACGTAAATCGTGAAGAACAAATTGACTACTTCAAATGGAGATTGCCTCAATGGCGCTGTCCACGCTGTCACAGACATTATAATGGCACACGATACAAAGATGAGTCCTCTATCTATCTATCTATCTATCTATCTATCTATCTATCTATCTATGTGCTGAACAGATCTTGTAACTTGTGAGCAGCCAGCACCCTCTGCTGCATTGAAATGAAAACTCTCAGTATACTGGCTGAAAGTATTAGCCGAACTAACAAACACAGAAATCCCTAGTCATTAACAACAACAAAAAAAACTCCAGTCATCAAATATCCATGCCCCTAACAATTAGATCAGAATAAGAGGATTATTGGCCTTTTTCACCCCCAGCACCCCAATGCTCCCCAGACCACACAGATTTGTCTCAGCACTTAACCGGAACATTCCATACTTATGAATGTCAAATACAATTAGGCACTAATAGCTGCTCAATCCCACATTGCTGGGATCGGAAGATCCAGCAGGTCGATTGGGAAGGGCAGCACTGCGAATCAAATGCGTTATGAAGTGATCTTTCTCTTATTCGTATATGTGATTCCGGTACTGGTGATTCAGTGTTGTGTAAGAATAATTTTAAACACATTGTGCCATATCTACGTAGCGTGAGCTGAGGTAAGCCTCTTGTCATACCAACTCTGGGAGAGAATTACCTGGAATTGGAACCTCAGGATTTCCTGGGATTGCCCCCTTAATAAATCCCAAAATGGGATTTCCAGAACAGAGTTAAACCAACACAAAGCAGGTCCATTTCTTGTGTTAGTAAGCACGCACACACCATTTTCTTAAACAGTAGATATGTCACAACTGATGGTCATTGATGATATAACAGGTGCAATATTAACGAAAGTCCTAAAAGTGGAATCATTTTAGTGAGGATTTTTATCCCCACTGATCCAATTTTGCAACGGGCCTCTGTGTCAATTTAAGCCACTGTGTAAATTTTCAGTCAGAGTTTAGACTAAAGCTCATACAAAAGTTATGTTTTACTAATGAGATTATCTGCGCTTTCGCCTCCATCACAAACAGCCAGAGAGCGAGAGAGAGCGAGAGAGAGAGAGAAAATGACCCAACTATTCTGAGATTTGGCTTGAACCCAAGTCCTTCGCATGCAACCTGCTAATTCGTCTGGCTGGCTAACAACCCGTTTGCGTGCCAGCTGATCATTAGAAGAGTTCCATTGCACCGATAGAAACGAACCGGTCACCAAATATGTCACATGCCCAGGTCATCCTAATTCAGAGGGCGGCGTGCGTAGCTGCTCATGACATGAGTTGGGGTAGGCCACGGGCCACGACAAGGAGCTGTGGGTGGATAAAGAAACAAGTGCTACTGTATGAGATTACTGGTCCATGGAGCTGCTGTACAAAGGGAGACAGGCAGGGAAAGAAGGCGGTTTGGTGCTTGCCTTGCCAGCTGTGTGAACACGAAGGTCTCTCTGACGTTAAGCTGATTAGGGGGACTTGTGGTAGAATTACAAACACATTTATTCTAATTTTGGGAGGCTCTCCAAGAAAAACGAAATGTGAAAAGCCTCCTATTGATACACATGCACATGCAGGTTCCAGAGAGGTGAAGATGAAATGGTTGTTGAGACTGGAGAAAGGAGCACCTTTCCTGTGTTTCATTTCCTTTCATATTTGGTCCAGTTATTATTTTTCATATTTGGCACTGTAGCTATTCTTCTTTGCCTTCAGTTGTCCAGTGAGAGGAAGGGTGCAGATGCACATACTGGAATACTGGGATTACTGTTCTGGATCTCCAAAAAAAACAATCCACTTGTCTAAGAAAATTACCTGAGACATGTCCCCTGATGGGATAAGGAAGGTAAAGTATCTCGTGATCCAAGATACATTTTAACCAACCTCAAAGATGGTTATCCAGGCCCAAAGGCTAGTTCACTTTACACTATACAGTCCCTTCGGAAAGTATTCAGACCCCTTGACTTTTTCCACATTTTGTTACCTTACAGCCTTATTCTAAAATTGATTAAATTGTTTTCTTCCCTCATCAATCTACAGACAATACACCATAATGACAAAGCAAAAACAGGTTTTTAGAAATGTTTGCTAATTTATATTAAAAAAACGGAAATGTTACATTTAAATATTCAGACCAATTACTCAGTACTTTGTTGAAGCCCCATTGGCAGCAATTAGTGTCAAGTCTTCATGGGTATGACGCTACAAGCTTAGCACACCTGTATCCCATTCTTCTCTGCAGTTCCTCTCAAGCTCTGTTAGGTTGGATTCTTCGTTACTTCACAGCTATTTTCAGGTCTCTCCAGAGATGTTCGATCTGGTTCAAGTCCAGGCTCTGGCTGGGCCACTCAAGGACATTCAAAGACTTGTCCTGAAGCAACTCCCGTATTGTCTTGGCTGTGTGCTTATGGTCGTTGTCCTGTCGCCCCATTCTGAGATGCTGAGCGCACTGGAGCAGGTTTTTATCAAGTTTGTACCTCTACCTCTCTCCCAGTCCCTGCCGCTGAAAAGCATCCCACAGCATGATGCTGCCACCACCATGCTTCACCGTAGGGATGGTGCCAGGTTTCCATAGGTGATGCTTGGCATTCAGGCCAAAGAGTTCAACCTTGGTTTCATCATCTCCCTGATCAAGGCCCTTCTTCCCCGACTGCTCAGTTTGGTTGGGCGGCCAGCTCTAGGAAGAGTCTTGGTAGTTCCAAACTTCTTCCATTTAAGAATGATGGAGGCCACTTCAATGCTGGAGCCATTTTTGGTACCCTTCCCCAGATCTGTGCCTGGACACAATCCTGTCTCGGAGCTCTACGAATAATTATTTCGACCTCATGGCTTGGTTTTTGCTCTGACATGCACTGGCAACTGTGGGACCTTATATAGACAGGTGTGTGCCTTTCCAAATCATGTCCAATCAATAGAATTTACCACGGGTGTACTCCATTCAAGTTGTAGAAACATCTCAAGGATGATAAATGGATACTGGATGCACTTGAGCTCAATTTCGAATCTCATAGCAAAGGGTCTGAATACTTAAGGTATTTCAGTTTTCATTTTTTATAAATTAGAAAATTCTAAAAACCTGTTTTTGCTTTGTCATTATGGGGTATTGTGTGTAGATTGCTGAGCATTTAAAAAAAATGTAATCCATTTTAGAATAAGGCTATAACGTACAAAATGTGGAGAAAGTCAAGGGGCCTGAATACTTTACGAAGGCACTGTATGTTACTGCACTAATCTGCAATCATAATCTGTTCACAGGAAAACCATATGACCTATTGGAAAACAAGTGCTTGAAAAAAAACAATTCAACAGCTTACTCCTTGCATGCTAACTGATCCCCTAAAGCCCCAAAATGATCTCATCCAAGCAGCTTTTCTAAATTACATAAGATTTATTAGAAGAGTTTAACGACTTGCAAAGAGGAACAGTCACAACACAGTCCCCATATGACTCAAATACAATCACGGAATCCAACAAAACAAATGGTGTGCCCCCCCAAAATGTCAGGATAATATTGGACTACTATACTAGCATTGATTTTGCTGATAGCTACTTAATTGAGGAAAAAAGTACTTACTGTGATTGTAAGTCGCTCTGAATAAGAGCATCTGCAAAATGACTAAAATGTCAATGTAAAATGTTTGTTTGAGATTTGCAGAAACACAGATGTTCTTGACAGCTATAGCCTTGTTACTTAGGATGTTTTGGTATTAGCTGTACCTGTTTGATAAATAAACTGTTCTGAGTTCACTGTCTGCCTGCGAGGGAAATGCATGTAAGTGGTTCTTAAACATCGGACATCACGAGAGCTCACGGAAACTTGTTCTTACACTCCCTAGCTTTTTCATTGAGACACTTCCAAGCATAATGCTAGTAATTGATAGCATACATTTGATTAAAGTCCATTTAAGAGGCCCAGCATCAAGGGTGACCAAATTTTCAAAAACAATGCAGAATAATAGTGTTATAGAGTGTAAACTGTTTCATAGATAACTTTTTAATAAGGCCCTTTGTTTGAATTTACTACATAGAAAAACAATGGGAACTTTTGGGGACTGGTTGATTATTGACTTCACCTGCCATCTAGTGTTCAAATGAGTAAAGTGCACCTACCCGGGCACACTTTACTACTTACTATATTACTCCTATATTACAGGAGTAATATAGTAATATAAAAATATAAAAATATATACATTACCAGTCAAAAGTTTGGACACAACTACTCATTCAAGGGATTTTCTTTATTTTGACTATTTTCTACACTGTAGAATAATAGTGAAGACATGAAATCATGCAGTAAAACAAATGTCCAACAAATCAAAATATATTTTATATTTGAGATTCTTCAAATAGCCACCCTTTGCATTGATGACAGCTTTGCACACACATTCTCTCAACCAGCTTCATGAGGTTGTCACCTGAAATGCATTCAAATTAACAGGTGTGCCTTGTAAAAAGTTAATTTGTGGAATTTCTTTCCTTCTTAATGTTTTTGAGTCAATCAGTTGTGTTGTGACAAGGTAGTTGGTGGTATACAGAAGATAGCCCTATTTGGTAAAAGACCAAGTCCCTATTATGGCAAGAACAGCTCAAATTAGCAAAGAGAAATGACAGTCCGTCATTACTTTAAGACATGAAGGTCAGTCAATACCAAAAATTTAAAGAATTTTGAAAGGTTCTTCAAGTGCTATGATGAAACTAGCACTCATGAGGACTCTCACAGGAAAGGAAGACTCAGAGTTACCTCTGCTGCAGAGGGTAGGTTTATTGGAGTTAACTACACCGAGTTCAACAGACACATCTCAACATCAACTGTTCAGAGGAGAGTGAGTGTATCAGGCCTTCGTGGCCAAATTGCTGCAAAGAAACCACTACTAAATAATAAGAAGAGACTTGAAGAGACTTGCTTGGGCCAAGAAACACGAGCAATAGACATGAGACCAGTGGAAATCTGTCCTTTGGTCTGATGAGTCCAAATTTGCGATTTTTGGTTCCAACCATAATATATTTGTGTGACGCAGAGTAGGTGAATAGATGATCTCCGCATGTGTGGTTTCCACAGTGAAGCATGGAGGAGGTGTGATGGTGCTTTGCTGGTGACACTGTCTGTGACTTATTTAGAATTCAAGGCACACTTAACCAGCATGGCTATCACAGCGTTCTGCAGCGATACGCCATCCCATCTGGTTTGCGCTTAGTGGGACCATCATTTGTTTTTCAACAGGACAATGAACCAACATACCTCCAGGCTGTGTAAGTGCTATTTGACCAAGAAGGAGTGATGGAGTGCTGCATCAGATGACCTGGCTTCCATAATCACCCAACCTCAACACAATTGAGACGGTTTAGGATGAGTTGGACCGCAGAGTGAAGGAAAAGCAACCAACAACTACTCAGCATATGTGGGAACTCCTTCAAGACTGTTGGAAAAGCATTCCAGGTGAAGCTGGTTGCGAGAGCACAAGGGTGTGCAAATCTGTCATCAAGGCAAAGGGTGGATACGTTGAAGAATATAAAATAAAACATATTTATTTTGTTTCATACTTTAGGTTACATGATTTCATGTGTTATTTCATAGTTTTGTCTTCATTACTATTCTACAATGTAGAAAATAGTAAAAATAAAGAAAAACCCTTGAACGAGTAGGTGTGTCAACCCTCAGCACCCCTACTTCCCCTGGCTATGTAACATAATATATATTTATAGATATGTAGGATGCCATCTTTTGAAAGGGACCAAGTGAGTCTGATTGGTTAGGTAATTAAACTTCCGTCGGCTTACAGGGAGTCAGAGCTTTAATCAGCTTACAGGGAGGCAGAGCTTTAATCAGCTTCCGGCTAAAGATGCAATTTGACTGGCAGTCTGATGTTCAAAGCCTCTATAAATTGTACCATTACTTCACAAATACACCATGAATAGCCTGGTTTGAAACGGCTTCACATGAATTTCATTGCCCACATTTGATCAAACTACCTACACCAAAGGCAGTTACGCAGGCAATGTTTACCAAAGGTCTTAGTTAGGGCTTAGTTAGCCTATTAAAGACAATTACTTTATTCTAATTGTGATTATTTCACAATGAACAGCTTTATTCTTTAGTATCTACACCATCAAGGATAGCAGTATTAACCAAAGTGTGTTGAACAAGCTCAGCTGGCACACATGTTAATTTTATATAATATATGCCATTTAGCAAATGCTTTGTCCAAAGCAACTTAGTCATGCGTGTTGTGGCAGATCAGGGGGTTTGGTCAAGACGTGTACACAGATTAGACACGAACAAAAATGCATTAGTTCGGTTCCAAGTGTGTTTATTTAAATAATAAACAAAGAGAAATAAAATAGCCCTTGGGTGAGACTGTCTTCTGGGCTCCGAGGTCTTGATGTATCCTGTGGGGAACAAAACAGAGCACCCTCCTTTTATCTCTTGTACTGCACACAACTATACAGGCGTAACCTCTCTTCCCCAGTCCACAACCCTGTGTGCTGCCCTTCTGGAAGCTTTATGGGACTCGTCCAGCTGGTGAGCAATCAGCCCCTTGATTACTCACCAACCACAATCAGCCCCAATTTGTCCTGGCCGGAGAGCCCGTTGAGACCTGGCATGTCCAGCAGAGGGAGCCATGGCCGCGTGATTCTCCCCCTGGTGGCTACGCCACAATGCATACATTTTACATATGGGTCGCCCCGGCAATCACACCCACAACCCTGGCAGTGAAATGTGGACACATTCTCGTCGAACATCTCATTCCAAAATCATGGGCATGAATATGGAGTTGGTCCCCCCTTTGCTGCTACAACAGCCTCCACTCTTCTGGGAAAGCTTTCCACTAGATCAGGTATTCCCAAACTGGGGACGCCGTTGGAGGTAGGCCAAATAAATAAATAAAAATTTCTTCACATTTTCCACAGTCAATTTATATTTTCCAACAGGGCTATACATTTTGGTGAGGTTGTTTTCTTGCCTGAGTAGCCTCCTTTCACTGCCAAAAATAAAATTAAACCATCTAGTGTTCAGAGAAATAACAACACAATGTCAAATACAGGTAGCCTTGTCAAATAATTAACATTCAATCACATTAACCGTTACTCTCTCGCGGGAATTCCACTGACGGTCCGTATGTTGCCAAACAGAGCTGCTGCTCATGTTGCTATCTGTACTGATGGCGCAAAAGCCATGACAGAGAGACATAGTGGAGTGGTAACGCACGTGCAAGCAGTTTCTCCCAAAGCATCTTGGGTACGCTGCAGCATCCACCGAGAGGCTCTTGCTAACAAGGGAATGCATGACATCCTCCCCTCAGCAGCCCCTACTGATATAAACTTAGCAAAAAAAGAAACGTCCTCTCACTGTCAACTGCGTTTATTTTCAGCAAACTTAACATGTGTAAATATTTGTATGAACATAAGATTCAACAACTGAGACATAAACTGAATAAGTTCCACAGACATGTGACTAACAGAAATTGAATAATGTGTCCCTGAACAAAGAGGGGGGTCAAAATCAAAAGTAACAGTCAGTATCTGGTGTGGCACCAGCTGAATTAAGTACTGCAGTGCATCTCCTCTTCATGGACTGCACCAGATTTGCCAGTTCTTGCTGTGAGTTGTTACCCCACTCTTCCACCAAGGCACCAGCAAGTTCACTACCATTTCTGGGGGGAATGGCCCTCACCCTCCAATCCAACAGGTCCCAGATGTACTCAATGGGATTGAGATCCGGGCTCTTTGCTGGCCATGGCAGAACACTGACATTCCTGTCTTGCAGGAAATCACGCACAGAACGAGCAGTATGGCTGGTGGCATTGTCATGCTGGAGGGTCATGTCAGGATGAGCCTGCAGGAAGGGTACCACATGAGGGAGGAGGATGTCTTCCCTGTAACGCACAGCGTTGAGATTGCCTGCAATGACAACAACCAGCAGGTCCGATGATGCTGTGACACACCGCCCCAGACCATGACAGACCTTCCACCTCCAAATCAATCCCGCTCTAGAGTACAGGCCTCGGTGTAACGCTCATTCCTTCGGCGATAAACGCGACTCCGACCATCACCTCCGGTGAGACAAAACCCGCGTCTCGTCAGCGAAATTGTCACGGAAATCAACCTTGTTTGCCTAACAATGATGAAAAGAACGTAATTTAGTCTGTAATGATCTCCAAAATTCTAATCATTAGGTCATCACATCGTTGATATAGTAATGGACGCTAATAGTTTATCCATTGTTCACTAGATATATCAATGTAATTACACCCAACACGATGTTGAAAAACAGAACCCTTCCACTAATAGATCACATAACTAGACGTGAGCTGGACATGATCCCAACACTGCCACCAATGTAGTGTAAGAAAGTTAAAGCTGCAACAGGGACTCTAACCAGGGCTCATACGTGGCAAAGTGAGCTCTAACGGCCATTGCCAAGAAAGCCTAGTAGGCCTCTGGTCAGAGGCAGTCGATCTACAATGCTGGCACATGCCTTGTTACAATAGCCTAAGTATGTAACATGATTGACACGACCGTAATAATCATCATGAAACGGCATTGGAAGTGCCATAAGTGTAAACCAACATAATTCATTATTTTACATTAACCTGTTTAACTGCATTGATATGGCTTAATTGATCATAGTCCAGACTCGTTATAGTTGCAAATAACATGCAGTTGCACCAGTGAAAATTAAACCAATTTTTTTTGTTGCAGTTCTTCTGTTTCCCCACATTTATATCTGAATTCATTTCCCATCATGAAAATGTATCCCCATTCCCCAATCAAATACCTTCACAGATGCCAGAAGAAAAGAAGACAAATACAGCTTTTTACTCCAATCTGTAACGTGTACACCGGGAGTCAGAAAGCACATGCAGAAGGAGAGTTTAATCACAAAGAGCTTACAACAAAACAAACATGGGCCACGTACTGAACGTGAAAGAAAACCAATAACACCTAAGGATTGACGACAACTGAGGGCTAAATAAAGGGGGAGTAATCAGGCTATTGATTTAGTCAAGGTGTGCCTAATGATGGGATGCAGGTGTGTGTAATGATGGTTGTCAGGTGTACGTAATGATGGGTTACCAAGACCGGTGGTTAGTAAACAGGCGATGTTTACTAGCAGCGGAGCGGGAGTAGAATCTGGCAACCCTCAGAAAATCCGACATAGCACCACTATCGCAAAGTATCAAGCGAAAACAAGCATAGAAAACAACCTTGGCCTTAAGAAAAAAAAAATTAAACGTAAGGCTACTATTATATAATAAGTATTTCGGTCACAACCTGGTTGATTAGCAAGGTTGGGTTGTTAACAAATGTGTTTTATTTTTATTTTTTTAAATCCTAAGTTTGCCTTCCACAAAAATGATTTTCCTATGAATGAAGCCGCACAACATTTGTCTTTTCCTACTAATTCAGTAGCACAAAAATGTGTGTATTTCACACAAATTAAGCCACACAACAACAACAAAAAGTGTCCAAATCTGCTAAAATACTTTTTTGTACATATTTGCACGAATTGAGTGTGAGATTGTGTTGGTTTGATTGACTGGGACTAAGGTCCAATCCTGGCCACAGGTGTAAGATGGACTATGGCTGATTAGGGGCTGTTGATGTGTGTGTGGCCCCACACTATGGTATCCCTTACCTCTGTGTGACCCAGCTGCCTGGTTGTCTGTCAGTGCCAGTCTGCATCAGTTAGTGCATGGCTGGAAGCGGTGAGCTGCAAATAACAGAAGCACACACTTGTATGCACACGTAGCCACACACACACACGCACACATGTTTAATATACTTTTAACTTTAACTTTCATCACTACTGAGGCCGAATATTGAATGCAAGTTTAGTCAGCAATGACTACCTCAATATGCAGCAATGAGAAGGGGCAAGTTTTTCATGATCCAATCTATTTTGTGGCAACCTAAGTGGATATGAAATTCCCCAAACAGAACACAGACTTGACTAATATACTGGCTTTCTCATGCTAAATATTGAGGCAATCAGTTTCAGCAAATATTGCAATGATAAATTACCACTGTGCCCTAAGGAAAATATGCACTCACATATAATTGCAGACATATAATTGCAGGCACCCCACCAGATTGGTATCCCACAGGAAGTTCTCATACAACTACAAAACCAGCAAGTTTATTAATTGTAGGTACAATAGAAGATACCGTACAACAGTATACTACTTTTGCATGAGATATTAATTTAAACCCTCATTTTAAAACATGAATCATTTCTCTAGCATGGCAGAGAATCCACTAAATTTTTCATGCACGGAGTCCGGCGAACTTATCTTCAACTAGACAAATTAATTAATGCGTTGCTTTGGTGATAAATGAGCGAGCCTCGTTAAGGCATGACACCAGCCACGCTACCTTGGCAGCATCTGTAAATTTGTATTTTATTAATTACTGGTGAAAAGATCAAACCTGTGGCATATTGTAATTACAGGATCCAGTGTTTAAATGTACTGCAGTGGGTCACACAGAGGGTTTCTTGGTTCTTAAACAAATCTACTTTGAAACCAAACTATACCACAGACATGCATGGTTATGGGCTTAAAATAAAGACACCTGTACCATGTCAGATATAGAGTTCAAATGTATTACATTTTGATTTTGCATCCCAATACTCCACTTGATATCAATTGCAGAATACTGAAATATAACAAACTGTTTATTAATCATGAAATTATGAACGATATTAATAACATTCCACCCATGAGGCCCCTAGAGGGTGATTTGGTCATTTGACTGCAGGAAAGGCGTACATGAAAGCTGCAGCTTTGCTTTATTTATTTCATCCTTGGCTAAACAAACACCTAAGCGTTCATTTCAATATAGCTTAGTGTCACACCCTGATCTGTTTCACCTGTCTTCGTGCTCGTCTCCCAGGAGTCTCCCAGGCAGACAGCAGCTCCACACCGCAGGCCCTGGGAGAGTATAATTTCCACACTCCCTCCACACATTTATTACTCATTTGTAAACTTATGGGGAAAAATAGGGAAAAGGGACATTAGAAAGTGTCTTGGAAAGCAGTCCCATGTGTCAGAGATGTGACCCAGATACCTTTAGGCAATTGATTGGTGATCGTCTGGTTGCATTGAAGGTACTTTGTGTCCTGTATGTCAGGCCTGAAATCTGTTGACTTCCTAATATGGACGCCATAGTACCGTAGAGCAGCCACAGTGTCACGCTCGTGATAATGGACAGACCAAGGCACAGCGTGATTTGAGTTCCATATCCTTTTATTAACTGAAAACTTCTCAACAAAACAATAAACAAGCAATGAAACGTGACTTACGTGGTGCAACAAGCACAAACACAAACAATATCCCACAAAAGCAGGTGGGAACAGGGACACCTTAAGTATGATCCCCAATTAGAGACAACGATAATCAGCTGCCTCTAATTTGGAACCATACTCAATCCCAAACATATAAATAAATAGACTAGAACACCCCCTAGTCACGCCCTGACCTACAACACCATAGAGAACCAAGGGCTCTCTATGGTCAGGGCGTGACACACAGTGTAACTCCTGACATTAAATCGGGACTCTCTGACTATACATGCATACGCAGAGCACACACCAGGGTGCACTTCTTTGATTTCTTTCAAAAGTGTTTGTGATTACCCCAGAGCACTGTCCTAATCCCTGCTGAGTGACTCAGGTTTCCCCTCTACATGGCCATGGTAGATAATCGACAGCGTTTTCTTTAATAAATTATTCATGATACAAATCCCTTAACTTTAAGTGAGAATGAATTCCAAATCCTTCTCATATGGTGCTAGCTGAGGGAACACATAGAATGATGACCCCAAGCTGATGTTTTTGAATACAAGAGTGAAGAGACCAAGATGGCTTGCATTGAGAGAATGTGGACCTTCATAACAATGCATGACACCACCTGTGTTTGCTCAAGTGATAATACCCAAGAAGCCGGTGTTTGCAGTGTATATTGGCACAGGTGTTGTTAGAGGGCCACAAACCATGCCAATGTATCCTCCAAACACCAGCTTTGAGGGGAACTACAGGACACTGTGGTTCAGAGGAGCTAGCCAACAACACAGCTAACACAATACATTTGTTATGAGGACAGACAGAGGTAGGTATACACCATGTTCCCATTAAAATATCTTCTTTGTCATAGTCTGGCTCAGAGCTTCATTTGAAGTCTGGTATCCTCATTACGCACCTGTTCGATGACAGAGAACAAGGTCTTTGAGTACTGCGCTTCTCGTCCCTGCCATATCGAGCAGGAGAAGGAAAGAGAGGAGAAGGAAGAGCTGTGGTGTTTGTGTTCCTTTGAAGTGTGCATCAACCAGTGAAGAATTTACTCTTCTACTCCCACAGCAGGCACACACACACACACACACACACACACACACACACACACACACACACGTCAACAACCCCCAATCAGCCATGGTTAGTGTTGAGCGAGCAGCACTAACCATCGTTTTAAATTTCCGTTTAGATTATTATTATTTATTTACTTATTTTTGTAAACATTAAATGCACTATGCATTATGTGGGCTCAATGCTGTAACAACACAGAATAAAACAATTAACCCTTTGTCACGTCCTGACCATAGAAAGCTGTTATTTTCTATGGTAGAGTAGGTCAGGGCGTGACAGAGGGGTTTTGTAGTTGAGTTTTTCTATGTTGTTATGTTCTAGTTTTGTATTTCTATGTTGGGTTTTGTTTGGGATGATCTCCAATTAGAGGCAGCTGGTCATCGTTGTCTCTAATTGGAGATCATACTTAAGTAGGTGTTTTTTCCACCTGGGTTTGTGGGAGATTGTTTTTGAGTTAGTGTATGTTTCAACTCTGTGTCACGGTTTGTTGTTTTTCGTTCTTTAGTTTATGTGTATGTATTGCATAGTTTCACAGTGAAAATAAAATGTGGAACAACACACACGCTGCATTTTGGTCCGCTCCTTCCTACGACAGCCGTGACAGAAACTCCCACCACCAAGAGACCAAGCAGCATGGTCCGGAGAAATGGACCTGGGAAGACACCCAGGAGGAAATGGCATCCTGGTCTATTGAGGAGATAAGGAGGAGTATATCCAGGGCTTTGGAGGAATTAGGGGCAGGAGAAAAGCGCCTCCCATGGGAACAGGTGGAGGCAGCGAGAGCACGGCAACAAGGGAAGCACGAGAGGCAGCCCCCCCACAATTGGGGGGGGGGGCACACGGGGAGATTGGCAGAGTCAGGTTGGAGACCTGAGCCAACTCCTCGTGCTTACCGTGGGGAGCGAGTGACTGAGCAAGCACCGTGTTATGCGGTGATGCGCACTGTGTCGCCAGTGCGCATTCACAGGCCGGTGCGCTCTGTGCCTGCCCCACGTACCAGGCCTCCATTGAGTTTCTCAAGCCTGGTACGCCCTGTGCCTGCTCCTCGCACTTGCCCTGAGGTGCGTGTCACCAGTCTGGCGCCACCTGTGCCAGCCCCACACATCAGGTCTCTAGTACGCCTGCCCAGTCCGGTGTGTCCTGTGCCTGCTCCTCGCACTTGCCCTGAGGTGCGTGTCACCAGTTTGGCGCCACCTGTGCCAGCCCCACGCATCAGGCCTCCAGTGCGCCTTCCCAGTCCAGAGCTTCCGGCGACAGTTCCCAGTCCAGAGCTTCCGGCGACAGTTCCCAGTCCAGAGCTTCCGGCGACAGTTCCCAGTCCAGAGCTTCCGGCGACAGTTTCCAGTCCAGAGCTTCCGGCGACAGTTTCCAGTCCAGAGCTTCCGGCGACAGTTCCCAGTCCAGAGCTTCCGGCAACAGTTCCCAGTCCAGAGCTTCCGGCGACAGTTTCTAGTCCAGAGCTTCTGGCGACAGTTCCCAGTCCAGAGCTTCCGGCTTCCGGCGACAGTTCCCAGTCCAGAGCTTCCGGCGACAGTTCCCAGTCCGGAGCTTCCGAGCTTCCGGCGACAGTTCCCAGTCCAGAGCTTCCGGCGACAGTTCCCAGTCCGGAGCTTCCGGCAACATCCCCCAGTCCGGAGCCTCCAATGACGTTCCCTAGTCCGGTGAGACCTGTTCCGGCTCCACGTAAGAAGCCTCCAGTGATGATCCATGGTCCGAAGCCTCCAGTGATGATCCATGGTCCGAAGCCTCCAGTGATGATCCATGGCATGAAGCCTCCAGTGATGATCTATGGCCCGGAGCATGTAGTGATGATCCATGGCACGAAGCCTCCAGTGATAATCCATGGCCCAGAGCCTCCAGTGATAATCCATGGCAAGAAGCCTGTAGGGATGATCCATGGCCCGGAGCCTGTAGGGATGATCCATGGCATGAAGCCTCCATTGATAATCCAGGGCCCGGAGCCTCCAGTGATGATCCATGGCACAAAGCCTGCAGTGGTGATCCATGGCGCGAAGCCTGCAGTGATGATCCATGGCATGGAGCCTGCAGCAACGGCCAACAGTCTGTTACCTCCTGAGACGGCCCACAGTCCGGAACCTCCGGCGACGGCCCACAGTCCGGAACCTCCGGCGATGGCCCACAGTCCGGAACCTCCGGCGACGGCCCACAGTCCGGAACCTCCGGCGATGGCCCACAGTCCGGAACCTCTGGCGATATTCCCCGGTCCAGAGTCTCCGGCGGCATTCCCCGGTCCAGAGTCTCCGGCGGCGGTCCGCGGTCCAGAGTCTCCAGCGGCGGTCCGCGGTCCAGAGTCTCAGGCGGCGGTCCGCAGTCCAGAACCTCCGGTGATGATCCACAGTCTGGGTCCTTCGGTGACGATCCAGGGTCCGGTGACACAAAAGCGGAGGGATCAGCGGGCGGAGCGGGGGTTACGCCCCGAACCGGAGCCGCCTCCTCTGCTGGAGGATCCGCGGGATGAGAAGGTTCTGCGTACTGCACCAGAGCCGCCATAGACATTTGTCACCCTCCCTAACCCTCCCTTTTTTTGTTGTTTTTTTGTTATTGTTTAGGTGCAACTTTGGGGGGGGGTACTGTCGCGTCCTGACCATAGAAAGCTGTTATTTTCTATGGTAGAGAAGGTCAGGGTGTGACAGGGGGGTTTTCTAGTTTTGTATTTCTATGTTGGGTTTTGTTTGGGATGATCTCCAATTAGAGGCAGCTGGTCATCGTTTTCTCTAATTGGAGATCATACTTAAGTAGGTGTTTTTTCCACCTGGGTTTGTGGGAGATTGTTAGTGTATGTTTCAACTCTGCGTCATGGTTTGTTGTTTTTTGTTCTTTAGTTTATGTGTATGTATTGCATAGTTTCACAGTGAAAATAAATTGTGGAACAACACACACGCTGCATTTTGGTCCGCTCCTTCCTACGACAGCCGTGACACCCTTTGACACGTACATTCACATAAAAACAACTTTATTAAGTAACATAATTTTTAAAAATCCCCATCAAAATCTGTCAGTTTAAACTAGAGATATTTCAATCCACCTATGGCGGCTTACCGCATCTGCGGTGGAAGGTGGCCTAGCGTCTGGTTTGGTCTACATAACTAATATGATCCCACTGTGGAAAGGGGAGATTCTCAAAAACATGATGGTGTTCTTCATCACGGGACTTGTCTGAATGTAACCAGTACCAGTGAAAAAAATGAATGGAAGTATGGAGATGGTTTTGTGCCTACCCAAAATTTTACAGTACCAGTCACAAGTTCGCACAAACCAAGTCATTGAAGCGTTTTTCTTTATTTTACTATTTTCTACATTGCAGAATAATAGTGAAGACATATAAACTACAAAATAACACATATGGAATCATGTAGTAACCAAAAAGCATTTTAGATTCTTCAAAGTAGTCACCCTTTGCCTTGATGACAGCTTTGCACACTCTTGGTATGCTCTCAACCAGCTTCACCTGGAATGCTTTTCCAACAGTCTTGAAGGATTTCCCACATACTGTATGCTGAGCACTTGTTGGCTGTTTTTCCTTGACTCTGCGGTCCAACTCATCGCAAACCATCTCAATTTGGTTGAGGTCGGGTGATTGTGGAGGCCAGGTCATCTGATGCAGTACTCCATCACTCTCCTTCTTGGTCAAATAGCACTTACAGAGCCTGAGGTTTGTTGGGTCATTCTCCTGTAAAACAAATTATAGTGCCACTAAGCACAAACCAGATGGGATGGCATATCGCTACAGAATGCTGTGGTAGCCATGCTGGTTAAGTGTGAATTCTAAATAAATCACAGACAGTATCACCAGCAAAGCACCCCCACACCATCGCATCTCCTCCTCCATCTTTCATGGTGGGAACTACACATTAGGTGTTAAGGTTAAGTTTAGGAGATAGTTTAAAGGGTTAGGGGAAGGGTTGGCTAACATTCTAATTAGTTGCAAAGTAGCTAAAAAGTAGTAAGTAGCTGAAAAGTTGCTCGTCAGCTAAAATGCTAAAGTTGTCCATGATGAGAACTTTTGGGTTGCTAGACGACCGCATTACACGGCCACCTATCCACCCCAACTAACCACGCTACTTTGGTTTTTGCTTTAAGTAACCATCTTTCTTACAGTATGGAACCATTCTAAACGTAACATATCATACTACTTTTAGTGCCCAAAGTTTACATTTACTATGTTACGTCTAGTCTATGAGACCAGGCTGGGCTATCAGATAGAATCAGGAGAATCTGAGAGGATAGAATAGCCTCTAGACAGCCCAAGCTCTTCTGACAATCCTCTCTTATTTCACCCCACTGTCTGCTGGGGGGTCTGGGTGATGAGAATACACCACAGATGCCCAGATACATTTCATCAGCTCTTGTCATCACTCTAGGCCTGGAGGTTGTAGTGTAGTATCAGATTTCAGAGTGAGAGTGGATAGATGCTGGCTGGCTTCTACCTGCGCCAGTCAAGGTCTAGTGTAATAAAAAGTCTGGATATTCAGTTCATATCTGGGACAGATCCAACCACACACTGTCTGGTTTGCTATCAACTCCAAAGCAGGAGTCCTATCTGTTCTGTCACATAATGTTACAGTACTGCCCGAAAGCTTTTCCTTCGGTGGTCCCACATCTTCTGACAGATGCAGGAAGACCCAAAATACACTCTCTCTTCTTGTTTACTTCCATATTCCTTAGATAGCATCCCCTTCCTTGTCCACAGGCTGTTTGCCTAGTAATTAAACAGTTTATCGTGAGTAATTTAGTAAATTGTTAGTAAATTCCCCGGAAGTTTGCGGGGGGTATGCTTTTTCTGAACGTCACATGCTAATGTAAAAAGCTGTTTTTTGATATAAATATGAACTTGATTGAACAGACATGCATGTATTGTATAACATAATGTCCTAGGTGTGTCATCTGATGAAGATCATCAAAGGTTAGTGCTGCATTTAGCTGTGATTTGGGTTTTTGTGACATTATATGCTAGCTTGAAAAATGGGTGTCTGATTATTTCTGGCTGGGTACTCTGCTGACATAATCTAATGTTTTGCTTTCGTTGTAAAGCCTTTTTGAAATCGGACAGTGTGGTTAGATTAACGAGAGTCTTGTCTTTAAATAGCTGTAAAATAGTCATATGTTTGAGAAATTGAAGTAATAGCATTTCAAAGGTTTTGAAAATCGCGCCACAGGATTCAACTGGCTGTTATGTAGGTGGGACGAATTCGTCCCGCCTAGCCCAGAGAGGTTTTAATTTGTTTGTGTTTTGAAAGGTGGTCTGTTTGAACAGTGGGAAAGAAATGTTTGGAAGAGGTACAGTAGACATGCTATGTGGTCTGCAGGAAAGGCTTTAAGTTGTTTTAATAACCTTTTAGCATGGTCTCTGTTCTAACTTCCTTAAAACCATCTGTTTTATAGCCCAACAAATATTTATTGAATTACGACAATTTGTATCAGTTTAAAAAGACTGTACCTATATGTGCATGTAAAGTGCTTTCAGAAAGTATTCACACCCCTTGACTTGTTCTACATTTTGTTGTGTTATAACGTGGGATTAAAATCTGCCCGATTCCAGCCTTGCTGAAGCACCCCCAGATCATCACCGATCCTCCACCAAATTTCACAGTGGGTGCGAGACCTGGAGAGGCTTACAAGCCACAGTGTCTCGTACCCACTGTGAAATTTGGTGGAGGATCGGTGATGATCTGTGGGTGCTTCAGCAAGGCTGGAATCGGGCAGATTTGTCTTTGTGAAGGACACATGAATCAAGCCATGTACAAGGTTGTCCTGTAAGAAAACTTGCTTCCTTCTGCTCTGACAATGTTCCCCAACTCTGAGGAGTGGTTTTCCCAGCAGGACAATGCTCCATGCCACACAGCCAGGTCAATCAAGGTGTGGATGGAGGAACACCAGATCAAAACCCTGTCATGGCCAGCCCAATCTCATGACCTTGAATCCCGTTGAAAACCTCTAGAATGTGATCAAGAGGAAGATGGATGGTCACAAGCATCAAACAAAGCCGAGCTGCTTGAATTTTTGTGCCAGGAGTGGCATAAAGTCACCCAACATCAATGTGAAAGACTGGTGGAGAGCATGCCAAGACGCATGAAAGCTGTGTTTGAAAATCATGGTTATTCCACCAAATATTGATTTCTGAACTCTTCTTAAGTTAAAACATTAGTATTGTGTTGTTTAAAAATTAATATGAACTTATTTTCTTAGCATTTTTCGAGGTCTGACAACATTGTATATTTTTTGTTATTTTGACCAGTTGTCATTTTCTGCAAATAAATGCTCTAAATTACAATATTTTTATTTGCAATTTGGGAGAAATGTCAGTTTATAGAATAAAACAACAACAAAAAAATATTTTACCCAAACATACCTATAAATAGTAAAACCAGATAAATGGATAATTTTGCAGTGGTCTCTTAATTTTTTTCCAGAGCTGTATATAATATATGTAATCTATTGTCATAAAGAGTTTTTTTAAAGGCTAATAAGCCTGGTATAACCCCTCATAGAGGGTTCTAGGAAGGTCACTTCAAAGATAAAACGGTTCTCAGTAGAACCCTTCATAGAAAGTTCTAGGAAGAACCTTGAGATAATAAAATAGTTATTGATAGAACCATTTATAGAGGGTTCTAGGATCAACTCTTTACAGAGGGTTCTATGAAGACCCATTCATAGATGGTTCTAGGTAGAACCCTTTGGAAAGGGTTCTACCTAGCACCAAAAAGGGTTCCTCTATGGAGACAAGCCAAATAAACCTATATGGTTCTACTTCGCACCTTTTTTTCTAAGAGTGTATGGGAGCCTATGTAGACCTACCCCATATATGACATTTGTGAGGGAAAATGTGTATTAATTGAATTCCAGACTGGGAACACAGATATTGTCAGACCTATTCATGAGGCCATATTGCTTTATTTTATTCAAAGTTCATATTGAGATGGTTAAGAAATGCAATCATGTGTTGCTCTTTTACAGTTGAAAACAAAAGAGCAAGAACTGTCTGAAACGGTAAAAGGTCATTTGATTATTGAGGAAGTTGGAATGGGTGTAAAGCAACAGAGGCTTTAGGATTATGGAAGATGCATGCAACATTAGTCAGGCAAGGAAGAGTCTTAAGACCCCTATGACAGAGGAGCCTGGAGTAAAATGGCATATTGTGTCATGGGAGATAAACAGTTACAAATTAGTCACATCGTCTAGGAGGACAGACTAATCCTGTCTGTCACACAGGCAAAGTCACTGCACGGACCAGGAGCAGGAAGAGGAGAATAAGCTCTCTTAATCCACTCAGAGTTTATATCAATAAAATGCACATTCTCCTTCCTAAATGTTTGTTTGAATGCCCCCTCCCCCGAGTAATATGCTTCAGTAACTGAGGGTGAATTTTGAAGAGAAGTGAGCTGACAAGGTTCGGACAATAGTTACATTAAGGTTCAAGTGGAGAGGGTTTGACTGAGTGACACAAGGGTAAACATCACCAACATCCCTATCCAGCAGAAAGCACTGAGATAACAGACAGCACTTTAGCCAACAGCAAGCCAGCAACGTGTGGCATCATCAGGGGGTGATGTGAGGGGACATGAGGGCATACTAGTGATGGCTAGTGGACAGTTGAGGTGGACAGTCGAGGTTGAGTGTGATGTCCACAGGCGCGAATGCTGCATTAAAGGGAAAGGGAAAGGGGGATACCTAGTCAGTATCCCTTCAACTGAAACATGCCTTCAACTGAAATGTGTCTTCCGCATTTAACCCAACCCTCATTATATAACCCCATGAAGGCATGCTTCTGCTGGGGAAACAAATTACAAAAGAGGAGCCTGCTGCTGTGTGTGGAAGAGGGGCCACAGACACGTTTCTGTGGAGTCAAGCCTTTCGGGAAAGCACTGAAACTCTGTGATGTCAATCATTTTAGAGCGAGGGGGAGCGTGTGTGAGTAAGAGAGTACTGTACTCAGCAAAGGATTAAGATCAAAAAGAGAGGAAATGGACAAGTGGCGTCTTATATCTCCCTCTCTAACTTTAAGCATCCGCTGTCTGAGCAGCTTACCGATCACTGTACCTGTACACAGCCAATCTGTAAATAGCACACCCGAGTACCTCATCCCCATATTGTTATTTATCCTCTTGCTCTTTTTGCACCCCAGTATCTCTACTTGCACATCATCATCTGCACATCTATCACTCCAGTATTAATGCTAAATTGTAATTATATTCTCCTCTAGGGCCTATTTATTGCCTACCTCCCTACTCTTCACATTTGCACACGCTGTACATAGATTCTTTATTTTTATTTTTTTCACATGGGTGAGGAAAGTCTTCAACATTTCTGAAAGCACAGCAAGACTGAAAAGCAAGCCACCTTCAAGCTTCTAGCCTAATAATATGAATGGATTGGCTTCCATCCAACAGATCTGAAAAAATATATTATTATTGATAACCTCCTGATTTTGCATTCAGTAGGACATCCGCTGACCATGGCGTTTGAACAGCCCTTAAATGTCCCTTGACTGAAGAGAATGAATGTGCATCTTGTGGTTTGCTGTTATGATGACACTCACTTTCATTTCTGATATTCCCATCAGGGAGTTCTAGGCTATTCAAGCAAACCTCGACATGTTTGTGAAACGAAAAGGCAAAGTTTTATGAAACAATGTGGCAACACACAGTAGTAGCATGCACTGTTTGTACAATGTGTGCGTCATTACGGGTAAGCCAACTTTACCAGTCAGGAAGTAGTGGCTGTCAACTAATTCACGTGACGGATGACGACAGCGGGAGATCTAACTGCTCGAGAAATACGTTTGAGATAAACAACCATCCTCAGGAGGATAGCCCTAATTTCTCCAAAGAGATGTCGCAGGTTTAACTCATTTAGAACAGCGTCAGTAATCCAACTGCGGCGCAGATCTTCCCCCCTCACCACACTAGACAAGTCAACGCGCGCAGCACAATGTCATTCAAGCAATGAATCCTGCGAATTTCACTAGAACTGGAAGGAAAACAGAAGAATATATATTTGCGGTTGGTACTTACAAACTCCTTGCCTTTGCTATCGGTACAATTGGAGTATTCGGATTTTGCAACAATATTATTGTCATCATGCTGTACTACAGATTCAAGAGACTCCGGACGCCCACAAATTTGTTAATAGTAAACATAAGTATAAGTGACTTGTTGGTGTCTGTCATTGGAATTAACTTTACGTTTGTTTCGTGCATCAAAGGCGGATGGGACTGGAACTCGGCAACATGCGTCTGGGACGGATTCAGCAACAGCTTATTTGGTCAGTATCTGAGCTTCTGTGCTTTGGGTGTTTTACCTAGATTCACACATTAATCTAAAATAAAAAATAAAAAGATTTTTACTCATTTAACTAGTCCTAATCCAATGTTTTTTTTTGTGGCAGCCTTTTCATTTAATTTGTGTTCCATGTTTGTGTAGTTCAGATTAGTCTTTTGGGGTATTACATTTTCAGAACTCTGTGATCCTTGTATAGTCTATTTCGAATGTTGCACGGGACATTTACTACCCATCTTATTCTAAGGAAGAACTGTTTAGCCCACTTTCTCCCTATTTATTTATGAAACCAGTCTTTATATGATTGTGGATGTTTATGAATGCCATTTCCGCTACGGGGATGAAGCTGGTTCATGTCAAAGACAGCTCGGAAATACCCGTGTAATTCTATCCCGATCTGTGTCTGCCTCCCCTTTTACACACTGGAAAATATGGAATATTCTGACAAGTGGCTAGTTTTCTACACTGTAATCATTGTACATACAGTTGAAGTCGGAAGTTTACATACACTTTAGCCAAATACATTTAAACTCAGTTTTTCGCATTTCCCGACATTTAATCCTATTTTCGCATCACCACTTTATTTTAAGAAACTGAAATGTCAGAATATTAGTAGAGAATGATTTATTTGAGCTTTTATTTCTTTCATCACATTCCCAGTGGGTCAGAAGTTTACATACACTCAATTAGTATTTGGTAGCATTGCCTTTAAATTGTTTAACTTGGGTCAATCGTTTTGGGTAGCCTTCCACAAGCTTCCCACAATAAGTTGGGTGAATTTTGGCCCATTCCTTCTAACAGAGCTGGTGTAACTGAGTCAGGTTTGTAGGCCTCCTTGCTCGCACACACTTTTTCAGTTCTGCCCACAAATTTTCTATAGGATTGAGGTCAGGGCTTTGTGATGGCCACTGCAATACCTTGACTTTGTTGTCCTTAAGCCATTTTGCCACAACTTTGGAAGTATGCTTTGGGTAATTGTCCATTTGGAAGACCTATTTGCAACCAAGCTTTAACTTCCTGACTGATGTCTTGAGATGTTGCTTTAATATATCCACATCATTTTCCAGCCTCATGATGCCATCTATTTTGTGAAGTGCACTAGTCCCTCCTGCAGCAAAGCACCCCGACAACATGATGCTGCCACCCCCGTGCTTCATGTTTGAGATTTTTTCCTCCAAACATAACGATGGTCCTTATGGCCAAACAGTTTTATTTTTGTTTCATCAGACCAGAGGACATTTCTCCAAAAAGTACAATCTTTGTCCCCATATGCAGTTGCAAACCGTAGTCTGGCTTTTTTATTGCAGTTTTGGAGCAGTGGCTTCTTCCTTGCTGAGCGGCCTTTTAGGTTATGACGATATAGGACTCGTTTTACTGTGGATATAGATACTTTTGTATCTGTTTCCTCCAGCATCTTCACAAGGTCCTTTGCTGTTGTTCTGGAATTGATTTGCACTTTTCGCACCAAAGTACGTTCATCTCTAGGAGACAGAACGCGTCTCCTTCCTGAGCGGTATGACGGCTGCGTGGTCCCATGGCGTTTATACTTGCGTACTATTGTTTGTACAGATGAACTTGGTACCTTCAGGCGTTTGGAAACTGCTTCCAAGGATGAACCAGACTTGTGGAGGTCTACAATTTCTTTTCTGAGGTCTTGGCTGATTTCTTTTGATTTTCCCATGATGTCAAGCAAAGAGGCACTGAGTTTGAAGGTCGGCCTTGCAATACATCCACAGGTACACCTCCAATTGACTCAAATGATGTCAATTAGCCTATCAGAAGCTTCTACAGCCATGACATCATTTCTGGAATGTTTAAAGGCACAGTCAACTTAGTGTATGTAATCTTCTGACCCACTGGAATTGTGATACAGTGAATTATAAGTGAAATAATCTGTCTGTAAACAATTGTTGGAAAAATTACTTGTGTCATGCACAAAGTAGATGTCCTAACCGACTTACCAAAACTATAGTTTGTTAACAAGAAATTTGTGGAGTGGTTGAAAAATGAGTTTTAATGACTCCAACCTAACTATATGTAAACTTCCGACTTCAACTGTATATCCATTTCATGGGTAGACTATGACGTAAGTACAGTAGGTTCAAGAATGTTTGTATCAATTCCAGGGGTTGATTTAAATTGCTGATTGCGTCTTTAGTGCATGTTAAATACACTATATATACATAAGTATGTGGACACCCCTTCAAATTAGTGGATTCGGCTATTTCAGCCACACACGTTGCTGACAGCTGTATAAAATCGAGCACACAGCCATGCAATCTACATAGACAAACATTGGCAGTAACTGTAACTGCTGTTATTGTGAAGTGGAAACGTCTAGGAGCAACAACAGCTCAGCCGCAAAGTGGTAGGCCACACAAGCTCACCGAACCGGACCGCCGGGTGCTGCACATAAAAATTGTCTGTCCTCAGTTGTAACACTCACTACCGACTATGGCAGGTTTTCCTAAAATGTTTTGCCTGTCATTTGCTCATTTCATATTTCTTTTGATCCTTTAGGCCCTGGCGGTAACAAGCACACCCATAACATGATGTTGCCACCACAATACTCATCTTATTACACTGAGTGTACGAAACATTAAGAACACTTTCCTAATTTTGAGTTGTTTCTCCGTTGAATCCTATGGGGAATTATTGATATCGATAATAAAAAGGTTGATATCAAAAATCAAAATATATATATTTTTTTTATATAAAAAAATGCAGTGAATAGATGATAAAATGGCTATCCATAGAGTTCAGGTTCTTTTTTTCCGACCCATTTCAGCTATATAATTATCGTCATTGAGGGCTTAGGGCGAGCGAGATAAATAATTGTGCAATCACATAACTGTCTCTTCCCTATTTATTATAGGAATCATCACTTATTAATGAAGAGGTCTGCTAATGAGGGGGTTAGTGCAACCTTCACGCCCTCTGCGCTCTCTCGCTCTCTCGCTCCCCCTTTCTCTCTCTCTCTCTTTCTCGCTCTCTCTTTACCAGTATCTCTCTCTCTCAGGCACATGTAACCTACTGTAGGCTAAGTGCAATATTGTCCAATATACTTATATGGGGGACTTTTCTCAGCTGTCCAATGTCTTCATATATTGTAAACTATTTACATTTTACATTGTTGCCTCCAAAAATAAACGGTTCACTCTTGTAGGATGGATGGGGGTGGTAATTTGACTTTGGTGCCCGCATTGCAGCTCACTATAGTACAATTCTGCAGAGACACTGAAGAAGAGGCTGGTTAATATAACAATGAATGATGATTAGCGTACAGGCACACTAAAGCCCCTCAGAAAGAGATGAATGGCACAGAGTGTTGATACCACGTTCATCTACTACAGCATGTGAAACAACTCTCACATTCCTCAACAGTCTAAATTAGGATGACTATCTCAGGACATCCTGCACCTGTCACACCCATTGTACTCCTGCAGTGTGGTCCCGTCAGTTTGATCTGTACAGACATGTTACGCATTAGTTGTGTTATAGTGTGCAGTTATGTGTGTTATAACGCATTAGTTGTGTTATAGTGTGCAGTGACACGCTGTGCTTGAACAGCTCCCCTTATATTGCACCACATCTGTGCTGCAACACTTGGTTTTATGTTTTATGGAAATTGTTAAAGGTAGAATGTGTGATTTGATCGAAATGATGTGGTTCGGTGTGTTGACGGAATCAAATGCACAAACAACAGGACACCTCTCCTATTATTTCTCTTGCTAAGAGGATATTTATGATGATTGATTATATATTGGGAAAATATTGATGAGGACTGAGTAATAACAGTGTAATAACCAATTGCAGTGCTAATCAGGACCTACATATAGATATTCCACAACCCAGATTCGGAAGTCATTACTCAGCATCATCACTCATCTCCCTCCCTTCCAGGCATCGTGTCCATCATGAGTCTCTCAGCTCTGGCCTACGAGCGCTACATCCGGGTGGTCTATGCTCAGGTGGTGGACTTCCCCTGGGCCCGGAGGTGCATCACCCACATCTGGCTCTACTCCCTGGCCTGGACAGGGGCCCCTCTCCTGGGTTGGAACCGCTACACTATGGAGATCCACCAGTTAGGCTGCTCCCTGGACTGGACATCCAAGGACCCTATCGATGCCTCCTTCATTCTCCTCTTTCTCCTGGCCTGCTTTTTTGTCCCTGTGGGCATTATGATTTACTGCTATATGAACATTCTCTACACGGTGCGAATGGTAAGAAGAAGGACGAGACAGTCTCGCTCGTCTCTCCCTTCCATTTTCTTCTGTTGCTTCATGTTTATGTCAGTGTGGTTTATGTCAATCGTCTTTTAACGTAAAGGTCAAATGCAGCCATTTTTATCTCGGTATCAAATCATTTCTGGGAAACAATTATGTACCTAGTGATTGTTTTGTTGGTCTATTAACTAATTTACCACCTGGTGATGTCACCAGGCAGGTCAAAACTCCATCCCACCAAAACAGGCAAAAATTACAGGCGGTATTTTCAAACTACTCTTATGCTAAAAGGGCATTATCATAATTTCCACAATTTCACAGTATTATTCCTACCTCATAGTGTGGAAATACATATAGATATAACAAGGGAAAACTTGTTTTTGACTGAGAGTTCCAAACCTCTGCCAATAACAGCCAGTTTTCAGTTTTCCCCTCCCCACTCAGACCACCCCCAGATAGTCTTAGCAACATTTTAGCTTGAGAAATTGCTATTTGCTAAGAAGTTTTTTTTGTTTCTTTTTGACAACTTTAATTGAAAACAAAAAAAGTACTTAATTGGTGCCCAGAAATGATTTGATTTTGAGATAAAAAAAACGGCTGCAATGGACCTTTAACTAATTTACCACCTGGTGATGTCACCACGCAGGCCAAAAGTCTTTTCAAACAGCGCTTACTCTAAAAGGGCATTATCATCATTTCCACAATTTCACAGTATTATTAACCTCATAGTGTGGAAATATATACTGCTCAAAAAAATAAAGGGAACACTTAAACAACACAATGTAACTCCAAGTCAATCACACTTCTGTGAAATCAAACTGTCCATTTACATTACATTTAAGTCATTTAGCAGACGCTCTTATCCAGAGCGACTTACAAATTAGTGCAAGACCATATGTGAGTCTTTAACAAGACACAATCACTGGCCATAGGAAGCAACACTGATTGACAATAAATTTCACATGCTGTTGTGCAAATGGAATAGACAACAGGTGGAAATTATAGGCAATTAGCAAGACACCCCCAATAAAGGAGTGGTTCTGCAGGTGGTAACCACAGACCACTTCTCAGTTCCTATGCTTCCTGGATGATGTTTTGGTCACTTTTGAATGCTGGCGGTGCTTTCACTCTAGTGGTAGCATGAGACGGAGTCTACAACCCACACAAGTGGCTCAGGTAGTGCAGCTCATCCAGGATGGCACATCAATGCGAGCTGTGGCAAGAAGGTTTGCTGTGTCTGTCAGCATAGTGTCCAGAGCGTGGAGGCGCTACCAGGAGACAGGCCAGTACATCAGGAGACGTGGAGGAGGCCGTAGGAGGGCAACAACCCAGCAGCAGGACCGCTACCTCCGCCTTTGTGCAAGGAGGAGCAGGAGGAGCACTGCCAGAGGCCTGCAAATGACCTCCAGCAGGCCACAAATGTGCATGTGTCTGCTCAAACGGTCAGAAACAGACTCCATGAGGGTGGTATGAGGGCCCGACGTCCACAGGTGGGGGTTGTGCTTACAGCCCAACACCGTGCAGGACATTTGGCATTTGCCAGAGAACACCAAGATTGGCAAATTTGCCACTGGCGCCCTGTGCTCTTCACAGATGAAAGTAGGTTCATACTGAGCACATGTGACAGTCTGGAGACGCCGTGGAGAACGTTCTGCTGCCTGCAACATCCTCCAGCATGACCGGTTTGGCGGTGGGTCAGTCATGGTGTGGGGTGGCATTTCTTTGGGGGGCCGCACAGCCCTCCATGTGCTCGCCAGAGGTAGCCTGACTGCCATTAGGTACCGAGATGAGATCCTCAGACCCCTTGTGAGACCATATGCTGGTGCGGTTGGCCCTGGGTTCCTCCTAATGCAAGACAATGCTAGACCTCATGTGGCTGGAGTGTGTCAGCAGTTTCTGCAAGAGGAAGGCATTGATGCTATGGACTGGCCCGCCCGTTCCCCAGACCTGAATCCAATTGAGCACATCTGGGACATCATGTCTCGCTCCATCCACCAACGCCACATTGCACCACAGACTGTCCAGGAGTTGGCGGATGCTTTAGTCCAGGTCTGGGAGGAGATCCCTCAGGAGACCATCTGCCACCTCATCAGGAGCATGCCCAGGCGTTGTAGGGAGGTCATACAGGCACGTGGAGGCCACACACACTACTGAGCCTCATTTTGACTTGTTTTAAGGACATTACACCAAAGTTGGATCAGCCTGTAGTGTGGTTTTCCACTTTAATTTTGAGTGTGACTCCAAATCCAGACCTCCATGGGTTGATAAATTGGATTTCCATTGATTTTTTTTGTGTGATTTTGTTGTCAGCACATTCAACTATGTAAAGAAAAAAGTATTTAATAAGATTATTTAATTCATTCAGATCTAGGATGCGTTATTTTAGTGTTCCCTTTATTTTTTTGAGCAGTGTATATAAAACACAGGAAATCACGTTTTTGACTGCACAGGGCCTTTAAAGAGCTTAAGAGTAAATAAATAAATACAATTTTAAAAAATCAGACCAAGTCCAGAGTAAGGCTGATAAAGTGAACTGAACCAAACTAATCATAGACGCGAATGCCTAATACAGGATATAGAAAAACCTTTCCTCCTAAGGACATTTTCTATGCAGGTTGATAATTATTGTCATAGCTCTTGCCCTGGAGGCAGAACCTAGTGATTTCCGCTAGATGGGCCAGCTGCAAAGTCAAAATTTGCTATATCGTAAAAAATCATGAAAACAAAGATGACCTTTTTGGTCTTAATTTAAGTTTAGATTTAGGCAGTAGAGTTAGCAGTGTGGTTAAGATTAGGGTTAAGGTTAGAGTTAGGTTTAAAATCAGATGTTATTACTTTGTGGCAGTGCCAAATAGTGACCACTCTGCAGTGCTGCCTCCAGGGAAAGATTCATGACAATAAATTCCAACCTGCATTTTCTTTGCGAAGTACAAACTTTCATGGACATTTTTGCTCCATTATCACACGGAATGACCACCACTTTATCTTTTTCCTTTTATCTTTCACCTACCTTTCCAAATGTATCTACATTTCCTTCATTCTTCCTTCCTCCTTCCTCACTCTTAAGGGCTTCAAATCATCCTGATGTACCACTTTACCACCCTGCATAGAGGGTTACCTGTGAGGATAATAGGAGTTAAAGTGGGTTCACTCAGCAGTGGACCGCACGGTTACTATGAAGAGTACAGTATGGTGTGGGGGGCTGTGTGCGTTTGCTCTGTGTATACTGAGGGTGTGTGTGTGCGACACTATAGTATTCACTGTTGTGTTTTTGCAGACTTTACTGTACTATTCACTGTAGTGTTTTTGCGGACTAAAGTCAGCTAAAACACTAGTACTTACTGTAGTATTTACTGTAGTATTTACTGTAGTATACTGTAGTATGTACAGTTAACTATAGTATAAATACTGTAGTAACATAACTATAGTATATACTATAGTAATTAATGTAGTGTTTTTGCAGATTGTCGTATACTGTAGTATTTTCTGTAGTTTTTTTGTGGACTGTAGTATAATGTAGTATTTTTGTATTGTTTTTGTGACATTACTGTAGTATTTATTAAATTGTTATTGTTTTATTATCTTTGACATAGAAGTGGAGGCTTTCTGCTTCAGGAAACCTACTGGAGAAATACTAAAAGAGCACATTTTTACATAACCTGTAGGTAAGACGGAGAGCTCAGAGCTTCTGCTCTTTTCTATAACCTGTAGTAAAGTAAGTAAAGAGACTTGTAGGCTTGTAGGGATAGCTCAGGGCTTCCTGCCCTTTTCTACCGCTCTTCTCAGTGTGTCTATCCAGTCGAGGGTGAAGTTTGGCAAGGGGGAGGGATGTTGGAGTTGTCCTTTTGTCTTCTGCTACGTGATTTTAATTAAAACAAGCTTCATTGGATAATTAAATGTAAAGAAGAAAAATAAAGAAGGAGGGGGGGGTTGGGTAGGGGATAAGAACCCGGTTTAGGGTAAGGTTTAGGGGGTAGGGTTGGGAATCAGATTCGGACCCGGTTTAGGGTAAGGGTTTGAGTTGAGAGTGGGATTTAATATCTTTATTACAAATTTAAAAAAATAGGGGATGGGAACTTGCTCTTCAGGCCACTTGGAGAGTGTGGTGCTTTGTGGGTAGTTGGTTGAGGATGTTGATTGTGTTTCCATCTTCCAACAGGAGTGGGCAGAGAGGATTACACGCAGTTCTCAAACCTATAGGGAACACAATAGTTGGTCTATACTTGGAATGTATATTTCTCACTCATGGGTGGCACAAATTGCCACATGGGGAGGGGAATGGGCAGGGTATATGCAAATTAAATACTGTAGTTAAAAAAGTGTAGTGTTTTTGCGGACTGTAGTGTTTTTGCAGACATTACTGTAGTATTTACTACAGTGCTTTTTTTGCGGATAATACTCTAGTATTTAATATAGAACAGTATTCTACAGTATATTACAACATTCTATAGTAAGTACTACACATGATAGAGGGATACTACAGTGTGTAGTATAGTATTCTACAGTTTACTCTAAAGTCAAATAAGTTAATGTGGGTGTAGTCAATTCACCCAGATGTTTAGCGGTATCTGTGCAACGGCTTGACACCGCTGCCTC
Source organism: Salmo trutta (assembly GCF_901001165.1). Lineage (NCBI taxonomy): Eukaryota > Metazoa > Chordata > Actinopteri > Salmoniformes > Salmonidae > Salmo > Salmo trutta. Next base: position 27,178,424 of record NC_042961.1, on the reverse strand, counting down.
CACTGTGCCTGTCTTTGCTTCTTTAAGTATTTACAACATTTAAGGAAGTAAGCCATTACTTTCTGCACAGCACCGATCGCTGCAGCTGTACATAGTCCATCTGTAAATAGCCCACCCAATCTACCTACCTCATCCCCATATTGTTTTTATTTACTTTTCTGCTCTTTTGCATACCAGTATCTCTACTTGCACATCATCATCTGCTCATTTATCACTCCAGCTTAATCTGCTAAATTGTAATTACCTCGCTACTATGGCCTATTTATTGCCTACCCCCTCACGCCATTTGCACACACTGTAAATAGACTTTATTTTTTTTCTATTGTGTTACTGACTGTATGCTCGTTTATTCCATGTGTAACTCTGTATTGTTGTTTGTGTCGCACTGCTTTGCTTTATCTTGGCCAGGTCGCAGTTGTAAATGAGAACTTGCTCTCAACTAGCCTACCTGGTTAAATAAAGGTGAAATAAAAAAAATAAACAGTCCCAGGTCCCCAAGACATCAAGGCTTCCCTCAACCACTGAAGATCTGCCCTTCCCCTGCCCATGTTTGTTGAGGGTGCTCTGAGAACCCTTGAGAAACTCAGCATGAACCTCTGACTCAACATTATAGGGAAACCTCAGTGAACTGCAGTCTTAGAGAATGCTGATTACTACTGGGCTTCGTAAGACCATCAAAGAGAGGTTTCTAAATGTGCAAGCTCTGGAGTATTGTATCCTTCTCAAGAGAAAAACTTTGGCGAGCTTTAAAAGACTGTTATGTGAGAACTCTTCATTAATTATGCCCCAATCAAAGTTTCCATGACTATCAATGTCAGGAAGTGGGGCCAAGTCAGTTCGTGGTCCATAATTGATTATCAATTATATAGGGTTGTAAGGAGTGACTGCCTGACTGACTGACTCGTTTAATTGGTTTACCAAGACTAAATACTTTTTCGATAGAGCAGTTTCAATCCGTTTAGACATTTTCTGACCATTGCCATTCAGACCATTAGTGGTGACTCAGGAATCTCTGCTCTCCCTGTCCGGTCTGTCTATTACTGCACAGATTCTCTATGCCCATGTTGATGCATAACCAAAGGTCAATGTTCTGTTATGCCCACCTGAGACTCAGATATTCAGTTCAGATTAAACGTTTTTGAGAAATTCATTGTGCAGCCAGGTGTGCGCCTAAGCCTACATACTGGTAAGACAATACAGTATACACAACAAAGACAAAAATATAAGCTGTCAAGTAGCAACAAGGCTGACTTCCAATACCTACATCAAATTCAAAGCAATTGGCCAACTATAAAGCTGACTGGAAAATATAAACAATGACAGCCTAAATCAACAGATACATCTGCATGATTAATTTAAATAAAAGGCATAAATTAAAGGTAGGTGGATTCTTACAGTCAACAAGGAGGCGTGACAAACAAAGCAAACTCAACCAAACAATGTCAAAATGAGGAAGTAGCCTACAAATTACATTTTAGGGATTTAATGTCTTTATTAGAAATAAAACAAAATAGGGGATGGAAACTTGCTCTTCCTGGATACTGGGAGGGCATGGTGCTTTGTGATTGTGGGTAGGTGGTTGAAGATGTTTGTGTTTGTGTTTCCATTGCCGACAGGAGCGGGCAGAAAGGATTACGCACAGGTCTCTGTAGGGATATATATGGTCTTATTGGTGGCACAAATTGTGACATGGGGGAGGGGAATGGGCAGGGTATATGCAAATGAAATACTGTAGTTAAATAAGTGTAGTGTTTTTGCAGACATAACTGTAATATTTACTACAGTGCTTTTTTTGCGGCTAATACTTAGTGTATTTACTTTAGTATTCTATAGTATATTACAACATTCTATAGACATTCTTAGACATTTTCTGACCATTGCCATTCAGACCGTTAGTGGTGACTCAGTAATGTCTGCTCTCCTTGTCTGCTCTGTCTATTACCCTGTCTGCTCTGTCAAATCACCATTCGTACAGAGCTTCCACGACCCCTGCCACAGCACCGTTTGATACTATCCTACATACGATTTAATAACTTTTAAAACCATGACCACAGAGAGACTGTCAAAGAATACAGCAAAGAGCTGCTGTTTTTATGAGTGAGTTCATGTTTAAGTTTCTATTCAGCACTGTCAACACTGTTTTTATTCAACACTATTACATAACATAAAACATGCTTTTCCTTACATCCACTTGTGCTGCAGCTGCAATGAATGAGGAGCCAAGTGTATCGATAGGCCTGCATTTTTATTATTATTAGCAGCTCGTCTTGTCTACTTTAATATCAAGGAATATTTCACATTCTCTGGTCATAGGAACAACATGAATTTGTGCATGACCGAGGCAGATATGGTGCGACTGTCACGTCCTGACCATAGAAAGCTTTTATTTTCTATGGTAGAGTAGGTCAGGGCGTGACCTACTTTCTTTTTTCTATGTTGGGGTTTTTGTCTAGTTTATGTATTTCTATGTGGAATTCTAGTTTCTGTATTTCTATGTTGTTGTTTTTTGGGATGATCTCCAATTAGAAGCAGCTGGTCATCGTTGTCTCTAATTGGGGATCATATTTAAGTTGTTGTTTTTCCCACTAGGTTTTGTGGGAGATTATTTTGAGTTAGTGTATGTTTCACCTCTTCGTCACGGTTTGTTATTTTTTTTTTGTAGTTTATTTGTACGTATGTCTTGCATAGTTTCACAGTTATAATAAAATGTGGAATGATACACACGCTGCGCCTTGGTCTCCTTCGTACGACACCCATGACAGCGACTCGAGTTTCACCATCAGGTGGAAGACGGTGTCCCCTCTCTCTGGTCATTCTCACTGGTAGAAAGGAAGGAGAGAGCAGGGACCGTGAGATGCGGACCCTCTGCTGCTCTCTCCCTCCGCTGAGACTAATGCCGTGTTCAAAATAACTGGGAACTCGAAAATCTCCAGCTTCCGACTTAAGTGTGTTCAAGACAACTGGGAACTTGTAAAAAAAAAAGAAAAAAAAAAAGACATTTAACTGGGAAAAATCGTTTTGAACGTTTATCCAACTCAGAATTCCAAGTTGGAAACTCTAGCATCTTTCTAGACTTTCCGACCTGTAGATCACTGACGTCATGATTTAACTTCAGTTCTTTTCTAATTTCCCAGTTGTCTTGAAAGCACCATGACCATCAGATGCAGATACCATCAGTCCAGTAAAATAACATTTTTAATTATTTCAATTTATGGTCCGCAGTGCCTCGCAAGTGCTACACCAACTGATTTATTTTGTTATCAAAGCTCAAGTTTTTAAATATAATATGGTCTGAGAATAACAATATTGTCAGGAGAGGGATATAGCCAATATGCTGTGATAATGGCCTACTGCCCAAACACCTTTTTTACCCGTATTTTACCAGGTAAGTTGACTGAGAACACATTCTCAGCAACAACCTGGGGAATAGTTACAAGGGAGAGGAAGGGGGATGAATGAGCCAATTGGAAGCTGGGTATGATTAGGTGGCCATGATGGTATGAGGACCAGAATGAGAATTTAGCCAGGACACCGGGATTAACACCCCTACTCTTACGATAAGTGCCATGGGATCTTCAGTAACCACAGAGAGTCAGGTCACCCATTTAACATCCCATCCAAAAGACAGCACCCTACACAGGGCAATGTCCCCAATCACTGCCTTGGGATATTTTTGTAGACCTGATGATAGAGTACCTCCTACTGGCCCTCCAATACCACTTCCAGCAGCATCTGGTCTCCCATCCAGGACCAACCCTGCTTGGCTTCAGAGGCAAGCCAGCAGTGGGATTCGGGGTGGTACATAATTCCTACAGAACTCATCTTATTAAGTTAATGTTACATTGTTTAAGTCAAGTTCGCACACTGTATATAGATTTTTTTTATATTGTTATTGACTGTACGTTTGTTTATTCCATGTGTAACTCTGTGTTGTTGTTTGTGTCTCACTGCTTTGCTTTATCTTGGCCAGGTCGCAGTTGTAAATGAGAACTTGTTCTTTACTGGCCTACCTGGTTAAATATAGGTGAAATAAATGAAATTAAATTAAATGTTAAAAAAAAAAAATCTGAGTGGTATATCTCGGCATGCTTTTTGACTGTGCAAGTGATCTTGACCACTGGTTGTTGATCACTGGTCTATGTCATGGAAAGAGCAGGTGTTCTTAATGTTTTGTATACTCAGTTTATAAGTAATATGTCAGTGGAAGGGACATATAACTGCAATGGTTATACAGTATGTTCCAATTTGTTGACATATTCTAAGGAGACCGTGTTGGTAAGTGATGAGATTCTTTCCTGTTGTCATTCCCTACAGCTCCGCTCCATCCAGGACCTTCAGACAGTGCAGATCATTAAGATCCTGCGCTATGAAAAGAAGGTGGCCGTCATGTTCTTGCTGATGATCTGCTGTTTCCTGGTGTGCTGGACACCATATGCCGTGGTGTCCATGATGGAAGCCTTTGGCAGGAAGAGCATGGTCACCCCCGCCATCGCCATCATCCCCTCCTTCTTCGCTAAATCCAGCACGGCCTATAACCCTCTCATCTACATGTTCATGAGCAGAAAGGTGAGAGGACCCCTGACACACCTATGCTGATAGAGGAAATACTTTGAAACAAGCCCTTTTCCAAATTTAAAGGAAAATCACACTTCAAAATCAAGGTTTGTCTGTTGTTTTCAGACCTCATTGTGCCCTAAGTGAGATTTGGTTAGGCGCGCCCCCACCTAGCGGGAAAAACATTTAAGCTGCCCACCTCTTGACGGTGGAGAGAAAAATGTTACAGTTTTAAAGTAATTTTCCTGCAATTCTACACATTTTGCCATGAGGCGTACAAACATTGTTTCAGTTTTAAAGCCAATTAAAACAAATAAAAACACATTATGCCATGGGGTGGAGAGACATTTTTGCAGTTTTAAAACACATTTCATGCAATTCGACTCATATTGACATGGGCAGAGATAACATTTAGCTGATTTAAAGCAAACTTCCTGTAATTCTATACATTTTGCCTTGGGTCAGAGAGAAAACATTGCCGTTTTAATAAATCATACCATGATTTATGCCATGTTCATATGATATCTGGGTGAGAGTGACTAACAAAATCAATGGGGCGCGTACCCTGCGTGCCAGTCAGTAATTCGGCATTCAAGGTTTAGATAGTTGGCTAGACTAAGGCTGTTGCTGTGACCGTATTACCACCACACCGGCGGTCACGTGTCATGAAGGCAGTCAAATTCCGCATGACTGTTTAGTCAGGGTAATTAGGCTTCTCCAAGCTCTGATGCTGCTGCTGGACATTAGTAGCCTACCAAACTTGCTAACTGCCTGGTACTCAGCACTCTTTTGTCCCTCTAATCACTCTGACATCAATGCAAATGTATTCGAAAATCTAATCAAATACTTAATGAGAGATGGGCTCTCATGATGGCCGCTAATAAAAAGAGTGATGGCCGCTAATAAAAAGAGGAGGATACCATTAGTTTTCTATAGGCTAGGCCTACTATATTTATTTCTCAACTTTCCTAATATTAAGCACATTGTTTATATTTACAACAGGAGTATAGCCTACCTGGCTGGGATGAAAATAAACCACAGGGAAAAGCGTCCTCCATTCGCTATATAAGTGCATAGATGACATGTCTTTTTTCCCGCTGCCCATGTTTCGATACAGGTGCATGATAATGGTCCATTCTAAATCAAAGCAAATGTCACACATATATTATTTAGTATATGTAAAGACAAGATTAAATCAAGAATAGTCTGATGGGTGACTTGTGAATTATATATTATCACTTGTGAATGATGCCCAGCGTAAGAAACAATGCCTATTTTTTGCGACTTGTTCTATAGGCCTATATGTTTTAATAACGTTTGTATCACAGCGTAAGTGGCCAAATAACTTCTTAAAATTCAAAACATAAATCTGCTTTACAAGGGGTGTAGAGCCTAACTGGTATACAGTATAGGCAGCATGTGAGTTTCAACTTTGGGGAAGATAATTTTCACCATAAAAATGCAGCTTTACATGCATAATTGCATTTGCGGTCACTTTTGATAATGGTGTTTTCCGCTTATAGCCTACTACCATGTGCGCATTGCTGCGCTTATAATGTGAAGAAATAGCCTAATAGTTTATCAACATTTTAAGCTAAACGTTCTGATCTGTTGCGTCAGCCACATTGCATAAAAAACGTTTTTGGGATGCTAGTGGTTGTATTCATTTGTGATCAATTGCATTCCACATCTGTCCCAGACTATGTTTGGAATATTTGTTTATTGTACAGAATAGAATAGGTCGACTTTTGTTCTATGGGGGATAGTAGATTGACATAGGCTAGTGCTTTTGCTGTTTGTTAGGCTTACTCATCTTGTTGGCTGACAAAAAGTAAATGTGGACAGTTCTTCCAATATGCACCTCGAAATTGGATAAATCCTCTTTCGGGTTAGGCGTCGTTTGGAAACTATTTTATTCAGCTTTATTAAATTGTATTCTTCATTCTATAAAATAATATCAAATAATGCCATGGAATTATGAGCAGATAAGTACAGCCGCTAGACTAACGTACCTACCAATCTAAAAATGTTTAGCTAACATAGGCTAATTGAGTGACTGTCAGTGACTGACGTAACGAGGAAAACTGCTGGTGCACAACCAAATTTCGAAATTACACCTTGTGTATTCTACTTTTCTACGTCTCAACATTAAATTGAGACCCTGCCTGAGTTCCTCTCTCTCTCTTCTCCTCCTCCTGTCCCTCTGGCAGTTCCGGCGCTGCTTGCTGCAGCTGCTGTGCTCCCAGCTCTCGTGGATTCAGAGCAGCATCAAGGACCGCCCCCTGGCCCGGAGCATCGAGCGGCCTATTCGCCCAATCGTCATGTCCCACCGAAGAGGCGGGGAACGACCAAAGAAGAGGGTGACCTTCAGCTCCTCCTCCATTGTCTTCATCATCGCCAGCAATGACGTGCACCACCTGGACACCACCTCCAAGAGCGGCGGTATGTCGTCAGAGGGCATCCAAGTGCGGCCGCTGTGACAAAGCATTATGGGTACTGTAGTCCATCATGCTACACCCATGTCACCATGGGAACTGACTAATCACCTCATATCACCTGTTCCTCCGTAAACCTCAGAACTTCCTCTCATGAAACACAGAACCCGGAAGTTCCAAAACACCCTTCTGACACAAGACTAATGTTACTCTTTTTAGCCTTTTCGAGATCCATCACTATAAACTGTAGAGACATATTCCCAACCCTCTTTCACTGTGCATCAGAAGGAACAAACCCTTCCCTGGAAGTGTTCAATGTACTGTATTCAGACTGTCTCACCGTGAACGCTGTGAAACACTCCATTCTACCATCTATCTGTCAGTTGTGATAACCGAATGATGAAGCTGTGAGTTTGTGACCTATTTCTCTTGTCTTGAACAGCCTTTGACATAGTCTGATGCTGAGCTGAGTGTTTTTAAACAGTACCTCCTGTGTCATAACGGAGGCCAGCAGTGTTCATGGAGAAAGTGATGTTGATTATTACTATTTCCCTGGTTGGCAGTGCTTAATGAACTTATAGGGAAAAGCCTTACAATATTGCAGCAGCAAATTCTGCACAACACTCTCTCCGCCTTTGATACATTAAATATATCCTATATTCTGGGGTGAAAGTGGATTTCATTTTTTCCCGGTGCGGGGACCTCCTGTATGTGTGCATGCACTTCATTCTTTTTTTTTATGGGCCTATTCATAGAATTGCATATATAATCCCTATTATAATTTTAATAGGATCTCTATGGGCCTATTCATAGAATTACATTATATAATCCCTATTCATTTAATAGGATCTCTATGGGCACGGCCAGATAGAATTACATATAATCCCTATTCATTTAATAGGATCTCTATGGGCCAATAGTCCTGATTTGTTGTTTAACTTTTAAAATGTATTAACCTACCATTTAATGTGGCATAAACACAACCAGTCATTATGTTTTCATCTGATTGTCAAAGAATTACTTCAAAAGGTTAATGTAGGCTACCTGTGCATGTTACCCAGGGACGGCAGAACGATTCTTTTGACAGGGGGTGCGGTAAAAAATTCTGTTTATAACTTCCGACATTTGTTAGGCTATTTGTTAGTCAACTTGTCTGTAATTAGATACATGCAGGTTGTCTTCTGTCATTACTTGACGCTCGTCTAGAATACTAAATAAAGCCTTGCTCACCAGAATAATGTCATAAACCGATCAATGCGTCATCATCAACAATATAGTTGATGTCTGTAAAGTTTCTCTTTCATTTCTGCTTCTCTCATAGAGCAAGGGACCAGGGTGATTTTCCATGCAACATTTCCAAATGACATCAGTTTGACCGATTTTGCATGCATATTTTATGTGGTTGAAAATTAAATACTTTCATCCTTTACAGTATGTCCCTGAAAGAAATTGCACGTTTAGACTACACACTGTCCTAAGCGCGCATTCGCATTCTCTCAAGATGCTGTTCCAGAGACAAAATCAACATTTGGTCTATAATTCTACTGAGAGAAACACTTAATATTAGTTAATATTATAATAGGCTACGTGAGGCCTACAGTCAGTGTCCAGGACCTCACCCACTGGACAAAAACTGGTTGAATCCACAAATGTTTTTTTACTTAACCAAGCAAGTCAGTTAATTCTTCGTGCCTTCCACGGGATGGTTGAGCTAATGCGATTAGCATGAGGTTGTAAGTAACAAGAAAGTTTCCCAGGACATAGACATATCTGATATTGGCAGAAAGCTTAAATTCTTGTTAATCTAACTGCACTGTCCAATTTACATTAGCTATTACAGTGAAATAATACCATGCTAATGTCTGAGGAGAGTGCACAATTTTTAACCTGAAAAGTTATTAATAAACAAATTAGGCACATTTGGGCAGTCTTGATACAAAAGTTTGAACATAAATAATAATACATAATGGCCTTTTTCTTGCATTTCAAAGATGAAGGTACAAAAAAAATACAAAAGAACGATTATTTCTTTCTTTGTATTATCTTTTACCAGATCTATTGTGTTATATTCTACTACATTCCTTTTACATTTCCATGAACTTTAAAGTGTTTCCTTTCAAATGGTACCAGGAATATGTATATCCTTGCTTCAGGTCCTGAGCTGCAGGCAGTTAGATTTGGGTATGTCATTTTCGGCGAAAATTGAAAGAAAGGGGCTAATCCTTAATTAAAAATAAATTCTTATTGACAACAACAGCCTACCCCACCAAACTCTAACAACGCTGTGCACTGCCCTATGGGATTCCCAATCAGTTGTGATATAGCCTGGAATTGAACCAGGATCTATAGTGACACCTCTAGCACTAAGATGCAGTGCCTTAGACCGCTGCACCACTCAGGAGCCCTAGAAGTGATGACGTTCAACGTGGAATACTGTTTGGATATGAAAAAAGTAATCAACATAAGGGAATTTAGTCTCTTTTTCACCAAACGTTTTACCTAATTCCAATGACATGGTGACATTTATTGATTTCATGTTTAATTCAGGTTACTTGACAACTCAACCAAATGTAAATCAAAACTAGACATTGAACTGACATCTGTGCCCAGTGGGCAGTTACTATTGGAACTATTAGACTACTCCTCCCTTAAAATAATTCTGTCATCCATACAGTGCCATTTGATGAATGCAAAGAGACATCAGTTACAAAACATCAAAAAGTGCTATGAATGACATTTGTCAGACATTAGGCCTATGCAAGTCTTGTAACCTGAATTGATGTGAACAATGCTGTCCACGCGCATTTCAGTCATAGCCACTCATCTCTGCCTTGGTAAAATGTCTGTGTTATTGTCAAACTACACAGCATCTTGGAGCGTATTCCACACGTTTTCAGGTCTATTTGCAAATATTTCATGCGACTGACGTGGAAATTATACATACAGTACTAGCCCACAGTTTTCTTTGAATCTGTTTTAATTATTGTGATAAGCTGATGTTTTACCGGTAATGCGTACCCCCACTAATTTATTTTGCCGGACCGGCTTACTTTCACCCCTGCCTGTACTTAAGTAAGCCATGGATGAAATGCAATTTTTTTCATGTTCCTTATTTCATTTCACCACACGCGCTAGAGCAGGGTTTCCCAAACTCGGTCCTCGGGACCCCAAGGGGTGCACGTTTTGGTTTTTGCCCTAGTAGGGACCCCCAGTAGGGATCTGACATCATACGCCGAGCTCCTTTAGATGTCCGGGGGGGGGGGGGGTGTCATGGGGGACAGCATCAGCTAGGGAACCAGGAACCACCGGCCGGAGAAGGGAGACATGAAAAGAGGGTGAGATACAGTAGTGAGTGGGCAATTGTAACCTGTATGTCACCTCATTGACCTTCCGGAGAACCTTGAACGGCCCCACAACCCACGGGCTCAGCTTCTTGCAGGGCAGGCGGAGTGGGAGGATACTGGTAGAGAGCCAGACGTGATCCCCAGGATGGAACACAGGGGTCTCACTGCGGTGATCGTCTGCCTGCTCCTTCTGACAATGGACAGCGCGCTGGAGTCTCACGTGTGCGTTGTTCCACACCTCCTCCGTGCGTCGGAACCACTCATCTACCGCAGGAGCCACGGTCTGGCCCGGGGTCCACGGGACCAGGGCCGTCTGGAAACCCAACACACACTGGAAGGGGGTCAACCCTGCCGGTCCTGACAGTGACTCCTCAGGAACCTCCCCAGCTCCTGATTCATCCTCTCCACCTGCCCGTTAGACTGAGGCCGATATCCAGACGTGAGGCTAACCGGGACCCCGAGCTTCTCGAAGGCCATCCATACTCTGGATGTGAATTGAGGGCCATGGTCCGAGACAATGTCCCCCGGAAGGCCATAATGCCAGAAGACCTGCTGGAAGAGTGCCTCAGCGGCCTGGAGAGCAGTGGGAAGACCAGGAAGAGGGATTAAACTACATGATTTTGAGAATCTATCCACTACCACCAGAAGGCGGAAGATCAGTAACAAAGTCAATGGATAGATGGGACCAAGGTTGCTGAGGCACGGGAAGCGGCAGGAACTTCCCTGCTGGAGCATTCCGGAGGGACTTGGTTTGAGCACACACGGGACAGGAGTTCCTCGTAACATCCTTCACCACGTAACATCCTTCAGGTGGGCCACCAGTATATCTCTGTGATGGAATGGATGGTGTGAGGAAGACCTGGATATCCAGCAACGACAGCTGTGTGTGCCCAGGTCAGCAGCCAATCCCTTATCCCCGTGAGAACGTAAATGTGCGCAGGAGGACAATTCCGGGGTGCGGGCTCCCTCTCTAGAGCTTGGTGGATGTCCACATCTAAGTCCCAAACTACTGACCCCACGACTCGGGAGGAATGTATTATGGGTGCCCTCTGGACAGGAGTCTCTCCCGAATCGTAGATACGGGACGGGGCATCGGCCTTGATGTTCTTAGAACCTGGGTGATAGGTTAGTGTGAACCTGGTAAAGAAGAGGACCCACCTGGCTTTGCGCGGATTAAGTCTCCTCGCTCTCCGTATGTACTCAAGGTTCCGATGGTTGGTGAGGATGACGAATGGTTCCTTGGCACCCTCCAGCCAGTGTCTCCACTCCTCTAATGCCAACTTCACCGCCAAGAGCTCCCGATCGCCGACGTCGTAATTCCTCTCTGCGGGGGACAGTTTCTTGGAGAAGAAAGCACAAGGATACAGTTTTAGTGGGTCCCCCTGTCTTTGAAACAAAACTGCCCCCACACCCACCTCCGATGCGTCTACCTCAACCACAAAAGGTAGCGTGGGGTCTGGCTGTTTTAGCAAGGGGGCGGAGGTGAAACGCCCCTTGAGGAGATGAAAGGCCTCATCGGCTGCTGGAGACCAAACCAACCTACGAGGCCCACCTTTGAGGAGGGAGGTGAGAGGGGCGCCGACGGCACTGAAGTTCCTGATGAAGCGGTGGTAAAAGTTGGAAAACCCCAAAAACCGTTGTAACCCCTTGATGGTGGTTGGGACTGGCCATGACCTTACCGCATCTACCTTCTAGTCCTCCATCTCCACTCCCTGTGGACTGATTTGGTAGCCCAAGAAGGAGACCGCCCTCTGGTGGAATTGGCACTTCTCCGCCTTGATGAACAGATGGTTAGCCAAGAGGCGTTCCAGGACTGCACGAACATGAGTGATGTGATCCTCCAGGGTGGTTGAGAAGATCAGGATGTCATCAATGTACACAATCACCTGACATCCGAGCATGTCCCTGAACACCTCGTTGACGAATGCCTGGAACACTGACAGAGCATTGGCTAAGCCAAAGGGCACAACCAAGTTCTCGTAGTGACCAGACATTGTGCTGAATGCCGTCTTCTACTCATCCCCCTCCCGGATACGAATGAGATTATAGGCACTCCGCAGGTCCAGTTTGGTGAAGAACCGGGCCCCGCGGAGCTGCTTGATGGCAAACGGCACCAGCAGGAGAGGGTACCGATACTTGGTGATGTCATTGAGTCCATGGTAATCGACACAAGGGCGTAACCCTCCTTCTTGGCCACAAAGAAGAAACCAGCCGACGCAGGGGACGTGGACTTGCGGATGAAACTCTATGGGAGCACCTCTTGAATGTAGTCCTCCATGGC